>NC_068367.1:61515370-61611967 GCF_020536995.1 Dreissena polymorpha | reverse complement strand
CCCCCCCCCCCCCCAACCACCAATAAAAAATAGGGGTTTGTTATATTTTTTTTTCAAACAGCTGAGTAAATTAACCCCCCCCCCCACCCCCCAACCCCCCCCATTTTTTTTTTTAAAATCTTATAAATTACCACAACCCACATTATACCCCCTCTCACTCCCCCTTGATCATGACTGGCAGATGACCCCTATTGATTTTCAGGTCACTAGGTCAAAGGTCAAGGTCACAGTGACTCGAAATAGTACAATGGTTTTCCGGATGATAACTTACATTAGGTCAAAGGTCAAGGTCACAGTGACAAAAAAACGTATTCACACAATGGCTGCCACTACAACTGACAGCCCATATGGGGGGCACCAAAGTTGACCAAACATTTGTGTTGACATAAAAAAAATGAAATTATTCTACTACATAAACTAAAACACAAAAACAGAAAATGCTATGTTTTTGATATTTTATCGTAGAATACAGAATATATTGGTGGGAGAAAATCAATAGATATAGAATAAGGTTTGTTTTATTGCTGATATTCTTTCTACAACTGTAAAATTATATTAAGTTTTGTTAGAATTCAATGTATTCAAACTGGATTTTTACAAGGCCAACATTTGCTTAAAATGCTGGACTATATTTTATTCCCTAGAGTGTATTGTGGCGTTTATGATCATAATATTATTAATAAACAATATTATTATTTAAACCACTCATGAGCTTGTTTTTGCTAAAGATCTACCTTAACTTGAAACAAATACATCGTAAACAAAGAACTAAATTGTATACATTGTTTAAGATATTTTGATGAGGAGAGGTTTTAAAATTTCCTCTTACTCTGAACTATATTCAAAATCAAAGCACTTAAGGCACTGAATTTGTTTGCTGTTGTAAAATCTTAGACGCAACTCAGTTTTTAACATAGCTTTTTATATCGCAAGTTTGAAATGACCACAACCCATTCAAATTTATAAAGAGTGTGTCTTAAAACACAGGTCGAAATGTGTTGTTTTATATGCCCCCCTTCGAAGAAGAGGGGGTATATTGCTTTGCACATGTCGGTCGGTCCGTCCACCAGGTGGTTTCCGGATAACTCAAGAACGCTTGGGCCTAGGATCATGAAACTTCATAGGTACATTAATCATGACTCGCATATGACCCCTATTGATTTTGAGGTCACTAGGTCAAAGGTCAAGGTCACGGTGACCCGAGATAGTAAAATGGTTTCCGGAGGATAACTCAAGAACGCTTATGCCTTGGATCATTAAACTTCATAGGTACATTGATCATGACTCGCAGATTTTCAGATTTTCAGGTCACTAGGTCAAAATTCAAGGTCATGGTGACCCTAAATAATAAAATGGTTTCCGGATGATAACTCAAGAACGCTTATGCCTAGGATCATGAAACTTGATAGGTAGATTGATCATGACTCGCAGTTGACCCCTATTGATTTTCAGGTCACTATATCAAAGGTCAAGGTCACGGTGACCTGAAATAGTAAAATGGTTTCCGGATAAAACTCAAGAACGCTAATGGCTATGATCATGAAACTTCATAGGTACATTGATCATGTCTTGCAGATGACCCCTATTGATTTTGAGGTCACTAGGTCAAAGGTCAAGGTCATGGTGACCCGAAATAGTAAAATGGTTTCCGGATGATAACTCAAGAACGCTTATGCCTAGGATCATGAAACTTCATAGGTACATTGATCATGACTCGCAGATGACCCCTATCGATTTTTAGGTCACTAGGTCAAAGGTCAAGTTCACAGTGACCCGAAATAGTAAAATGGTTTCCGGATGATAACTGAAGAACGCTTATGGCTAGGATCATGAAACTTCATAGGTACATTGATCATATCTGGCAGATGACCCCTATTGATTTTCAGGTCACTAGGTCAAAGGTCAAGGTCACAGTGACAAAAAACATATTCACACAATGGCTGTCACTACAACGGAGAGCCCATATGGGGGGCATGCATGTTTTACAAACAGCCCTTGTTTGTAATTGAAGTCTCATCAGTAATGTTGCTAAACCACGTTGATAGGACAGCCTGGTGTATAGCGGTATTGGACATATTGTTGGCATGGCCAGCCATAACTTACTGCGCAACAAACGAAACTGGTGTCATCTCAGTGGCCGGTACTTAGTGGTGAGGCAACTCTTATTGGCCAATAAGTAAAATAATTTGAGTCTTGCACTGGTGAAACCGAGACTAATGTGTGTGCATTAAATCGAAACTTTCCACTTAAACTGGATTAGTTTAAAAAGGAATTGATTTCATACAAAAAATTCCCTCAAAGCGAAAAGTATAATCCCTCATCGCCTTTGTGGACTGCACAGGCTAATTTGGGACGATACTTTACACACATGCATAAACCCCTTTTTCCCAGATGGAGGCTCATTTCATTGAAGTCTTTTTATGCCCCCGGATCGAATGATCGGGGGTATATTGTTTTTGGCCTGTCTGTCTGTCGTTGTATGTGTGTGTCTGTCACTAAACTTTAACCTTGGTCATAACTTTTGCAATATTGAAGATAGCAACTTGATATTTGGCATGCATGTGTATCTCATGGAGCTGCACATTTTGATTGGTGAAAGGTAAAGGTCATCCTTCAAGTTCAAATGTGAAATATATTGCTTCAAAGCGTCGCAATAGGGTCAATGTGTTTCTGACAAACACATCTCTTGTTTTTATCTTGATTGACACAATGCTGGATCTGGAACACAATATTCACCATCTACCATTCTTAGTCTTAAGTGTTAAGAATAGACTTAAATCCAAGTTTAAATCCTATCCAATCTTACTTGAGAGTTTTAACAGATCCTTGATACAAATGATGCTTAAGGTCTCCGTGGTGTAATGGATATGGAGTCCTAGTAACCAGGAGATCACGACTTCAATCACCGCTGTGGGAGCGTTGTTTAGATCTCCCCCAAAGACAGCAGTTACTGGTTCCAGGCCAAGGAAGCGGACTCTAGCGTTTCAATAAGCCTGAGGCTTTCGATGCAATCGAGCTAAAATAAATAGGTTTAAACTAAACTAATCATGCTTATTTCATATGCACAATGTTCAATATGAAAAATGGTGTCATTTGAGGGGTCACAGCTCAATTGAGAATCAACAATAAAGAAAACTAAGAACATTTTAAAGAATATTCTTAAAATTCTTAGACTTAAGGCTAAGAACAGGTTGGTTTGAATGGCCCAGCTGTGGCCCAGCTGTAGAAGTGTTTGTAGACTCAAAGATTGTGGACTCATTGTGAGTTAGAATTCAGCGCTGGACAGTTTCTGGAAGGACCTGCAACAAATGTCAACACACACTTCTTTAGCCTTGCTGGTGATTCCTTTATAAGCAGCACAATAACAATTGTTTTGCCGGCAATTGGCATGTTTTTCTTGACAGATAAAACATAATTATAAGAAATGTTCCCATATGTTCATGTCTGCACAAAATTACAGTGTATTGTGAAGAGCAGTATTATAATGGAAATGTTTGTATCAATTGATCATCTGTGCACATTGCTCTTCACCTTCAAAACCTTGCTGGCAATATTGCATCTTACATCAATCTGACGGTGTGCATTTCTGAAATACTTTCCTCAATAACTGTTGTATCCACTGCCTTATGTTTCCACATTTAACCAATAAATTTAACTTCATAGAAGTCGTACTGAATGAAATTAGTTCTTATTTAATGAATAAGTCTATTTACAGAAATGCATTTGAATGCTGAGATAAATATTTTTTCATCACAGTTTAAAGATAAAAAGAGACATTTACAGTATGTTAAAATAAGGTGCATTTAATTATCAATTAACCCATTTATGCCTTGAGGACTCGCCCATCCTTCAAATTGGATCAAATTATTTTCAAAATTAGGGATTTCTAGTATACTTATTTCTATATTTAGAATATTTCTTACAGAAATTCCTTTAAGCAAACAGCGCAGACCCTGGTGAGACAAAAAAATTGTGGGGAGCATATAGTCGCCGCTTCGTCTGTCCGTGCTTGTGTGTGTGTGTGCGTCTGTCTGTCCGTCAGTGCACAATTTTTGTCCGGGCTATTTCTCAGCAACTAATGACTGGAATTCAATGAAACTTTATGGGAAGCTTCACTACCAAGAGGACATGTGCATATTATCAGCCGGTTCTGGTCGGATGATTTTTCACAGAGTTATGGCCCTTTGAAATTTTCTATTAACTGTACATAAAGTGCTATTTCTCAGCATATTATTACGGGAATTCAATGAAACTTTATGGGAAGCTTCACTACCAACAGGATATGTGCATATTATCAGCCGGTTATGGTCGGATGACTTTTCACAGAATAATGGCCCGTTGAAATATTCGATAAACTGTACATATAGTGCAATTCTTGTCCGGGCTATTTCTCCCCAACTACTGACTGGAATTCAATGAAACTTTATGGGAAGCTTAACTACCTTGAGGAGATGCGCATGTTATTTGTGGGTTCTGGTTAGATGATTTATTTAGAGAGTTATGTCCCTTTGAAATTTTTAAGTTGCTAAAACATCCATCGTATTATTTTGTCCAAAGTTATGCCCCTCAAGGCTTTTCCTTTTATCTAAATATATATAGTGCAATATTGTGACAAACAAAAACTTTGGGGAGCATCACCCGTCTCAGACGGTTTCTTGTTCATTATGGGATGAATAAACTATTTTCTTCTCAAACTAAAAGTTTATCAAAATACACTTGGAATAACTTTTTAATTATAAGAGATAAATGCATACATGTAGAGCGTGAAAGGTAGACCAACATGTTAACTATCCATAAATGTTAACCCTTTACCAAACAACACATTTTGGACTGCCCCAAATTGAAAGAGATTGCAGACGAGAAATAATATTGTAAAGGACTACTTAGGTGATCTACGTCATTAGGTATTTTGCATATGTCATGAACTATATAAGTAACAGAAACTTTGAAACCTACAAACACTTTTTGGAATTTTGGAAAAAGATTCATGATTGAATGAAGGAACTTTCATTAATCTTGTAGAACATGCGTAGATTTGATCTAAAAATATGTGAAATAGAAAGAAGGACAATATCTTTTGGAGAGATAAATGTACCTACGTTATAAGCAAAGGACCTGTGCGACAATTCCCGGGCTTTTTAGTCTGTTTAGTTAACACCGTAGTAACGTTTTCCATATATAAAAATGCTCACCCTTCCAACTTTAAGCGTCCAGTGGGACGAGGGATAGAAAGAGAAAGTCACATATGCTTGAGTACATTTCACCACACGCGCATTGCACGCTATTTTCACATAAAAAAAAAACAGTGGAGTGATTCAGGGCGATCATGGCCCTCTTGTTTTTCTTAACCCCGCTTTGATTTCTAAATAATTTCTCATATATGTTCTTTGGTTCTCTTAAATGAATCATGACCAATTGTGCCAGTTGATAATTTCACTCTCATATAATTAATATAAATGTTTTATAAAATATAAATGAGTGCGTATAAGTACCAATTAAACACTGCATTTGTACAATGCATGCCCCCCCCCCCCCCCCCACCGCATCTACACTGTAATATTATACTTGCATATCATCTTAGTATTTAACTTGCATATCATCTTACTATTTAACATAAATATGTCCACTCCCATGAAATGATAAAACTTGTATATTTTTACAACTACCAGTAACACAATCAAAGATATCAGTGCCGATGTACATTAACCCTTTGCATGCTGGGAAATTTGTCTGCTAAAATGTCGTCTGCTGAATTAATTTTTTTTAAAACATTTTCTTTGATTTTTTTCAAAGAATACTAAAAGAATAGCAAACAGTTTGGATCCTGATGAGACGCCACGTTCTGTGGCGTCTCATCAGGATCCAAACTGTTTGCAAAGGCCTTCAAAATTCGGTACGAGCACTGAAAGGGTTAAGGCTTCACATACAGGGCCATCTACTGAATTGTGTGATAAAAAACCAGGGCAAGGACAGATTCACGGTTATAGAGGCATTTAAAGTGCCAAATGCTCCAAGCAATTCGATTATGAGACACCATTCCGACATATGACAGTTTTTCAACTTAGGGGACCAGCTATGACAGAGATTAAATTCCTTATTTTCTCTGCCTCGACTTTTCATGCAGTCTTTTATCTGATGTTATCTGATATTGTCTTAAAATTTGTAATGCATGTTAATTGAACTAGTATTATTGCTAAATTCATGCATGTGGAAAGAAAAGGAGTTAAGGGGGATTGTGAAGATGTTACAATTCAATGTTTATTATTCTAATTCACTGTAATGTAAGGCGGGCATTTGGTTGATGCTTGTATGAGACAGGTTTGTGACTCTCATGTCCATGAATTAAATTATATGGTAATTAGTTGAAAAATTATTTCTTATCATGTACAACTGGTGGATACCTGGATACAAATTACTGTGTAGATAATTTCATATGAACATCATAAGGTTTTAATACTTGGATTGTTTTGTATTATTTATGTTCATCTTTCAGGTATGTGTTAATATATAGAGGATATTTGTAGGATTAGATGGAATAATGTTTTCATTTAATGAGTGATCATATAAAATATATAATTTTTTTATGATCACGAGTGAAATAAAATCGCTATTCCATGGAATCCAACAAATTTTATTTTTATTTTATGCTTTTTAACTGTTTATTTACATTTTTAAAGAGTTTAACTGGATAATTTCGCTGGATTTATGACATCATTTCATAAAAAATGATGTCATTTCACAGTAAAACAGTTTTAAAAAAAATGATATTTTTCACTGTTATTTTTCACTGTTTAAAACAGTGAAATATCAGTTTTAATTCACTGATATTTCTCTATAAACCACCGTAAAGCATAAAATAAAATAATTTTAGTATATATTTTTTTATAATAATAAATATCATTATTATTGTTTGAAGTGTTTCAATATATTGTATTCATATTGTTTCAACCTTTTGTTGTTGTTTAAGGTTTTGGCGTGAAGTGTTGTTCTTTAATTTGTTAATGCCTGCAACAATATAGAAGAAATCATGTATTTGTATGCCCCTAGCATCTGCAGATGCCACAAGTCATCTGAGGCTTCGGCTGTCAGTTTTTCCGTCCGTTCACCGGTAACATGTTGAAAACTTTTCAAATGGACCCATGAATCAATACTGACAAATCTTCCACTGTCCACATTTATTGAATGCATCATCTTTTATATAATGATTATAGTTATTGGCATTATTAACCCTTTGAGTGCTGGAACCGGATTTTGAAGGCCTTTGCAAACAGTTTGGATCCAGATGAGACGCCACAGAACGTGGCGTCTCATCAGGATCCAAACTGTTTGCTATTCTGATAGTATTCTTTGAAAAAAATCGAAGAAAATGCTAATTTTTGAAATTTAGCAGACGACATTTTAGCAGACGACAAATTTCCCAGCATGCAAAGGGTTAAACTTTATTTTGTATTTGTTCATCATGTTGATTGTTCAATCATATCATATGTACATCTAAAATAGTTAGGGGAAAAAAAAAAGACAATGTTATAAATTTTTTATAATACCCCAATCAGCTTGTAATTATTATATACCTGAACCTACTGTTATTGATGATGGTATTTAAAGGCTTAGCATTTATTAAGATAAAAAGGGCTGTCCGGCCAGGGCAGTGGTTGGATGATTATGCAATTTTTAGGTCAGCTTTATATATTTCTTCCTACAATTAAACATTGAAACTACTAAATAAATCATAATTACCACACACAAACAATAATTATGCTACTGAGACATTTGAAAACTTCTGTGTAGTTTGATAGGCAGTACAATGCATGGTTAATTGCAGTACGTTAAAGCTACAACTTTTTTTATGTCCCCCACCACTATAGTGTTATTGTTACAACATATTGTTTTTGCCCTGTCTGTTGGTTGGTTTGTGTGTTTGTTTGCTCCAGCTTTAACATTTTGCTATAACTTTTGCAATATTGAAGATAGCAACTTCATATTTGGCATGCATGTGTATCTCATGGCGCTGCACATTTTGAGTGGTGAAAGGTCGAGGTCATCCTTCAAGGTCAAAGGTCAAATATATGGGTCAAAATCGCTTAATTAATGTACACTTTTGCAATATTGAACATAGCAACTTGATATTTGGCATGCATGTGTATCTCATGGAGCTGCAAGTTTTGAGTGGTGAAAGGTAAAGGTCATCCTTCAAGGTCAAAGTTCAAATATATGGCGACACAGTGTTTCACAAACACATCGCTTGTTTTTAGTTATACAATAGTGGTTTCACAATCGAATAACTAAAACTTGGACACACAAGAAGACGCATGAGACCACCCAGGTCAAATTCTAGCACAAGTTGTTTCATTATGAAAACATGTTTGCAAATGTGTCATGTGTTATCAGAATATGTGTTATTTAGAATAATTAATTTCTTGTGTAAGTAAATTCATATCTTAGAAAAGACATTAAACAAAATGTATTGAAGGTTTTTTGTGAATAGAATGTACATGATAGACCTAAAACGTATGGCTGTTATAAACATGTTTTGGTTGTCAGCGAATTAAGCATGATGGTTTTTTTTTTATCTAAATTCAGTTGTTTTTGTGTATGTTGAATGGAAGATAAACTTAACACACAAAAAACTTGACATCAAAAGTTACAAATAAGAATTTCACGACCTGAAATGTTCAATAAGTAGAACATCAAGTGAAAGTATAGGATTGAATTTTAAACATTTTTTTAGAAACACTTTGTACAATTTCAATTGGTGCACTAATTACACAAATGTAATCCGAGTAAACTGGACACAAATGGATGAATTCTTTATGTCCAAATATTCCGAGAAACAAGCCATATTTGTTCAACATCTGCACTAAAGAACATAGCATCTACAATGCTTTAAAAGTAAAGAGGGTGATTGAAATTGTGCAATTTTTTACGTGATCTATTCAATACTTTTGTTGAAGATGTTTGTTCATCAGCAAATCTTTTTTTTTCTGTCCATTCTACATACCAGTTATCATATTGTATGTATGATGTATGTTTTATGATTAATGTACTAAAAATATGAAAACAACATACAACAATATGTCTTTATGTTTTTCTTCAGACTGCAGTTAGAAGTTAAATTTAGATTCTTATTAAAATGACTTTTTTGCATGATATTAAGTTCAACGGAGCACATGCAATAACCATATTGATCAAGTTCAACATGAATGAAAATATCTTACCAGGTATTATAAAGGATGTCAGATCATGTAATAAAAAGTTAAATTGCGTACAAAGAAATACAACTCTCAATTGACAAGTTTTCAACCGAATATTGGATTACTTCTCTTCTTACAGAATTTCTACCCATAGTTCTACTGCTGTAAATATTATTTTGTATAATATAATTTTTTATCATTTGGAAAATTACAGTTGGATTAGCATTGTTGTCTTGCAAAGTCTTACAATAAGGCAGTGTATATAGTGACAGCAATATGTAAAAGTTGTTTAGTTTAAACTTATTTATTTTAGCTCGATTGCATAGAAAGCCTAAGGCTTGTTGAAACGCTCTCAAGTTCGTTTCCTGGGAAGAACCAGTACTTGGTGTTTTTGGGAGGTTGATCAAAGGAACGCTCTCAGTGGGGTTCGAACCTGTGACATTCCAATCCTAAGATGGACACCATATCCACTATGCCATGGCGACCTCAAACTGTTGTTTTAACTGTTGTTGTTTAATATAAATAAAATCTTTTTTATATTCATACTCTATATGTTATCAGTTAACGGTTTTTATCAGTTTTCTTAAGATAAAAGGACAGCAATTCATCAAGTTTTAACATTATATCAGGGGTGGCGAAATCAAATGTCTGAGTTGCCCGAGTCGTACATTTGCTTGTCTGGGCAACTGATTTTTTTCAATTAAGTTGTCCGTGGACAACAAGTTTTTTAAAAGTCGGGTCCAGGTATACAAAAAAATACATTGTATTAAAGCCGTAATTAAGTTTTACAAAACCGTAAGTTGACATGCGATTACATTGTCAGTGCTATTTGCGGAGCAATCAAGCTAAAATACGGGCACTCTCCTGCGCAGTGATCTCCCTTATTCTATAAGAGACCAGGAGCATGCCGCATTTTAAACATTCGGCCCGACTGTTAAGACAGTGTACAGACTGGTTTCTTTATTTTTACAATCAGACGGAAATAAAAAGTATCAAAGTAAGACAATCAAAACACGGTCTACCTTGTTATTTAAGACGACTTTAATGGTAAAAATGGAACATTTAGTTTTTTTAAATCTTCAACAACGGAGCAGAAACCCGAAGCTTTGAGCAGTCCACCTCCATTAATCAATAAATGCGTTTATAATTTATATAAACATTAACGGACAAGTGTAGTTCAGCAACGGACAAGTTAAATTTCCTAAATGGTTGCCCGTGGACAAGTATAGTTTTTTGAGATTTCGCCACCCCTGCATATTCCCAGTTTACAATACTGACATTTTAACATTTTTGTTTTACACAGTGAAAAGATTTGAAACCTGAGTTATAAAACCTACTCCAGCCAGGCTTCAGACTTCCTTAGAAAAGAGAAGACTATTGAAAGTCATCCCACCATGTTTGGGGGAAGTCAACCAGATCCCGTGACTGCTTATGGCAGCTACACAACACAGCCCACACAGGTAACATTCTGCTATGTAATGGTTACAATGCACTCTAAATGATCCCCGCTTTGGTAAAATGGGGTTTAATAAATGTGCGCAAAGTGTCATCCCAGATTAGCCTGTGAAGTCTCCGCTTGTATGGAATGTTTTGTAAAAAGGAAATCTCTTCTAAACGAAAATCCATGTTGAGATGGAAAGTGACTTCCCTGATTAGCATTTACAGACTGTGTTAACCCTTTGCATGCTGGGAAATTTGTCGTCTGCTAAAATGTTGTCTGCAGAATTTCTAAAATTAGCATTTTCTTCGTGTTTTTTTCAAAGAATACTATCAGAATAGCAAACCGTTTGGATCCTGATGAGACGCCACATTCTGTGGCTTCTCATCTGGATCCAAACTGTTTGCAAAGGCCTTCAAAATTCGGTTCCCGCACTGAAAGAGTTAAAAGCAACTAAAGGAAAAAGATGACCGTTTATCCCTCGATGTTTGGGGGAGGTCAACCAGATCTCACACAGGTTAATCAGGGACGACACTTTGGGCACATGCATTAAACCCCATTTTGTAAGGCATGGCCCAAACGTTTATGTAAATTGAATCATCCATGAATGATTTGCTGTGTATATTGTTTGCTCAAGTGAGCCTTGGGCCCAATAATTAAGGCAAGCATTAATGTTGTAGTCTTTGATTGTCTCTCATCATCATAATTGAGCAATAAGATTAAAAGACTTTATTATGGCAAGTTTTAATTAGTTTAAGATCTTTGTATTTTTGGTCAATTGTTGGTCATCTCTGTCGTAGTTTATCGTTTTAACTTAATTATTTCTCTAGATAAAGTATCCTGCTTTCGTATTTTAGCTTATTTGAGCCTGAATGCTGACTAAATGTGAGTCCTGATCACTGTCTAATAACACAATGTGTTTGACATGAACACATTTTTGTCCCTAACGTGATAGAAAATGGTTTGACTATTTTAACTCTTTCAGTGCTGGAACCGAATTTTAAAGGCTTTTGCAAACAGTTTGGATCATGATGAGACGCCACATTTTGTGGCGTCTCATATGGATCCAAACTGTTTGCTATTCTTATAGTATTCTTTGAAAAAAACACGAAGAAAATGCTAATTTTATCAATTCAGCAGATGACATTTTAGCAGACAACAAATTTCCCAGCATGCAAAGGGTAAAGCTTTTTGAGAATCGCTTGTATCCTCAGGGTAATGTACTTGAATGCAAGTAAATATTGCTTTTCCATATTTTGTGTGGTAGATGCGGTAAATTCTGACATATTTTGCTACAAATTGACATTTTGAATATATTATATATACTAGAAATGACGCGGCAAAGGCCGCCACACCGCATGTTTGACCCAGGGGCATCCCAGGGTTGGTAATGGGGCCATTCATAGTTGAGATTGACCGTATTGTCATAAGAGAAGTTCAGTATCAATAAGAAGTGAATTGGTGAAGAAATGAAGAAGTTCTAGTAAAGGGCAATTTTGGGTGGATGTGGCCTATGTGGGCGGGGCGCCCCAGGGTTGGTAATGGGGCCATGCATAGTTGAGATTGACTGTAGTGTCATAAGAGAAGTTCAGTATCAATTAAAAGTGAATCGGTGTAGAAATGAAGAAATTATAGTAAAAGGCAATTTTGGGTGGGTGTGGCCTATGTGGGCAATGCGCCACAGGGTTGGTAATGGGGCCATGCATAGTTGAGATTGACCGTATTGTCATAAGAGAAGTTCAGTATGAATTTGAAGTGAATCTGTGTAGAAATGAAGAAATTATAGTAAAAGGCAATTTTGGGTGGGTGTGGTGCAGTGGGCGGGGCGCCCCAGGGTTGGTAATGGGGCCATGCATAGTTGAGATTGACCGTATTGTCATAAGAGAAGTTCAGTATCAATTTGAAGTGAATCGGTGTAGAAATTAAGAAATTATAGTAAAAGGCAATTTTGGGTGGGTGTGGTCTATGTGGGCGGGGCACCCTAGGGTTTGTAATGGGGCCATGCATAGTTGAGATTGACTGTATTGTCATAAGAGAGGTTCAGTTTCAATTTGAAGTGAATCGTTGTAGAAATGAAGAAATTATAATAAAAGGCAATTTTGGGTGGGTGTGGTCTATGTGGGCGGGGCACCCCAGGGTTGGTAATGGGGCCATGCATAGTTGAGATTGACTGTATTGTCATAAGAGTAGTTCAGTATCAATTTGAAGTAAATAGGTGTAGAAATGAAGAAGTTCATGTAAAATAACCTAAAAAAAGAGTGAAAATCTCTGACCTGGCCCCACCCCAACCCCCATAACTTTTGACCCAGGGGTCTGATCAGAATTCCAAATAGTGCAGGGTGACACATATGCTCATAGCTACCATGTTTGTAAGTTTCAAGGTTCTAGTGCTTATAGTGTAGGAGGAGATAGTGGCCAGGACGGACAGACAGCGGAGATAACCACAATATCCCCACGCTTTTCAAAAAGCGTGGGGATAATAATGATTGCCCTTTTGCATAAAAGATGGTTACAATAACTGTACAAGTCATAGATCAATATGAGCATTATGAGTGCTATAGATACAGTAAAAGAAAACAAACTGTTTATTGATAGATCTTTGTTATGGCATGACTACAGGTAATACATTTTTTAATGAGAAAAAATGCCAAGTCCAAAGTTAGTTGAGTTCAGTAACTGTACTAAAACAAACACCTCATTTAAATCTTTTGATTTAGCTGTTATTACCTTGTCTAATTTATCAATGATTCAGGTATAAAATGATTTTGTTTCCACCATGGAAAGACTAGTTTTTGGCATCAATCAGGGATAGAAATTCATGTTTTCCTGTATGCATGGTTAAGAATTAGGTCCAGGCAAGTAAATTTCAAAATGTTCAGGCAACTCGCTTTTTAAAAGAGCTTGAAACAGTTTTCCCCACACTTTTTTTTTTACATCAGTTTGTTTTTAAAAAGCAAGAAGATTAATGTTTCTTAAAAGGGCATGCTGCATTGTGTCATGACATAAATGCTATAATATTTTCTGATCTCTTTTCTTCAAAAATCTACAGTAAAAAGGTTAGTTTCTATCCCTGTTGATATTGTACTTGTCACTTAAAAGTTGACCAGAAAATCCAACCAGTGTAATGGTTCAAAAACCAGTGATAAAATGAACAAGTCGGACATCCTGAGGAATCACACACACCTTGTTTCTTAATGTTAAGATGGTATGTTGTCATTCTTTGATTGTCCTCTGTATCTTGGATTGCTTTAATAGTCTTAATGGATAAAAAAGCTGTTTAATTTTAAGTGAACATTTAAGTTTGTCTGGATGGAATGATGTTGGCAAAATTGTCTGGTTGAAATGAAGTCTTTTTTAGCTGCAATAGCACAAACATTATTTACCATTCACTGTTACCATCAATTGCTGATTTTTGCTCCACAGCAATATTTTTTGTGTGAACTTGACTTGAATTAATGTCTTATGACATTATCATCATCAATCAATCATCATTATCATCATCAATCATCAACAACATCAATCAATTATCATCATTAAAATCAATCAATTATTATCATCATCATCATCATCAATCAAGCATTTCCATCATCAATCATCATAAACATAAACGTAAACCGATTCTCATCATCATCAATTATCATCCTCTTCATCAATCAATCAGCATAATCAATCATCTCCATCAATCACCATCATTATCATCAATCAATCATCGGCATCAATCAATCATCAGCAATCATTATCATCATCAACCTTCATCATACATTCATAGGATTTAAATCCAACAAATTAAAAAATATTGCAATAAAAAAAGGAAAAAAATTGTAAGTATGCTTGCTTTAAAAATTACTGTTACAATATTTCTTTGATGCAGCTGCCATACTCAGTGGATAAGATGTGCAAAAGGCAAAAGGGGCTAAATGCATGTGCACAATGTGTTGTCCCAGATTAGCCTGTGCAGTCCACACAGGCTAATCAGGGATAACACACTCGGCTGTTATTTCGATTTTAGGAACCTTTCTTAGCAAAAATCCAGTTAAGGCTTCAAGTGTATTCCCCATTAGCCTGTGCAGACTGTACAAGCTTATTTGGGATGACATTTTACGCAAATTAATTTAGCCTGGTTATCCCAGACAGCCATCAGGCTTCATGCATTTATGTGTACATTATTGTGTAGGTTAGTCTGACACAATATTGGACCATTTTTACTGTTCATTTGTCTCTGTGATGGTGTTCCCAAGCATGAAACAAACAGCATGTCTGAAGTAATTCTCACTGGCAGTCATTCACAGCTGCAGTCTTTGCACATGTGTCTGCCATCCCAAAATGTTCATTGCCTGCAGCAAGTTTGTAGAAATGCTATTCTTATGTCAATCTTAATTGAACCCAATCCACATGAGTCTTGATCTGGGATAACGGGGCTTAATGCAAGTTCATAATTTTTTGTCCCTGATTAGCTTGTGCAGTTGGAACAGGCAAATCAGGGAGGACACTTTCCACTTGTATGGTATTTTTTCACTAAATGGAAGTCTCTTCTTAGTGAAAATCCATTTTAGGCGGACAGTGTAAACTCTGATTAGCCTGTGCAGACTGCACTTTTGCCCGAGACCTAATTACAATACACTGACTCTTTTATCCCCCCCCCCCCCCCCCCCCAAAGGCGGAGGATTATAGGATTGGCGTTGTCCGTCATTTGGTCAGTCCGTCTGTCCGTAACAAATTCAACATGAAACTAAATGGGTGTATTGGTATCGATAAGATAAGAACCATAACCCTATGCATTCTTAAATTAGAGTTATTGCCCTTCGTTGTTTTTTATATGATGTTACTTTGCAGGGCTCTATCTCAAATAGGCTACAAGATTTCAACATGAAACTTCATGGGTGTAAAAATATCAATTAGGAGAATTGCAATGCATACAAATAATTACCCGACACTTGACAAAAATGTTTGTTTTAGGATTATATCGTTTATCAAGGGATTTTCGCACATCCATAAACAAATTTATTTGGCAGGGGATATCAATTGAAAAAAATTGCTTGTTAATGTCAATCTGCAGCATTATTGATATGCAATAAATGCATGTCAGTGCCATTAGGCAGTAGGTTTGATATTTGAATGCTTAATCCATGCTGTCAGCAATGTTGCAGCTGCAGTGTTTCTGTTTGCCAGGTGGGAAGATTAGCTGATAATTGATGATTAGTTGCCATGCTGTTATGAAACAGAATGATGGGCCATAAATAAAATATTGTTTTTTTCCTGTCCTTTGAAGGACTGAGTAAAATTGCTTCAACTTTACAAAAACATTATTGACCAATGAAAAGTGAAAAACTTGTTAAAGGGTTTAGGATAATTTATTATGATGATATACCCCTAACATGGTGTAATTAATGTTATTTTTGTCTGCTATTATGGAAAAGGAAAAAATAGATACCAGCATCAGCATTTAGAAACCAAGAGAGAGGATTGGAAACAACAGAAATGTAATTTCTGCTATACAGCATAGCCTAGCCGGCTCACCTTTTTAGCTCCACTGGCCAAAGGCCAGCGGGGCTTATGTCATGGTCCTTTGTCCGTTGTGTGTGCGTCCGTGCATGCGTGTGTGCATTAACTTTTTCTTTAAACATCTTCTTGTCCTAAACTACTCGTCCAAATCTGATGAAATTTCTCAGGAATGTTCCTGTGGTGAACCTCTTTCAAATTTGTTCAAAAAAATGCCCCTGGGGTCAAATTTGACCCTGCCCCGGGGGGTCAAACAATTGAAAATTTGCTTATATAAGGCCTTTTTTGTGCAAACTTTATAAATCTTCTTGTCTATAACCATTAGGCCTAGGGCTACCAAATTTGGTATGTATTGACATCTTATAGTCCTCTACCAAGTTTGTTCAAATTATGCCCCTGGGGTCAAATTTGACCCTGCCCCGGGGGGTCAAAAAATTGAAAATTTGCTTATATAAGGCCTATTTTGTGCAAACTTTAAAAATCTTCTTGTTCATAATTATAGAGCCTAGGGCTACTAAATTTGGTGTGTAGTGATATCTTATAGTCCTCTACCAAGTTTGCTCAAATTATGCCCCTGGGGTTAAATTTTACCCTGCCCCGGGGGGGTCAAAACATTGAAAATTTGCTTATATAAGGCCTATTTTGTGCAAGCTTTAAAAATCTTCTTGTCCATAACCATTGGGCCTAGGGCTACCAAATTTGGTATGTAGTGACATCTTATAGTCCTCTACCAAGTTTGTTCAAATTATGCCCCTGGTGTCAAATTTGACCCTGCCCCGGGGGATTAATTTTTTTTTAATTTGCTTATATAAGGCCTATTTTGTGCAAACTTTAAAAATCTTCTTGTCCATAACCATTGGGCCTAGGGCTACCAAATTTGGTATGTAGTGACATCTTATTGTCCAATGTCAAGTTTGTTCAAATTATGCCCCTGGGGTCAAATTTGACCCTGCCCCGGGAGGTCAAAAAATTGAACATTTGCTTATATAAGGCCTATTTTGTGTAAACTTTAAAATCTTCTTGTCCATAACCATTGGGCCAAGGGCTACCAAATTTGGTATGTAGTGACATCTTATAGTCCTCTACCAAGTTTGTTCAAATTATGCCCCTGGGGTCAAATTTGACCTTGCCCCGGGGGGTCAAAAAATTGAAAATTTGCTTATATAAGGCCTATTTTGTGAAAACTTTAAAAATCTTCTCGTCCATAACCATTGGGCCTAGGGCTACCAAATTTGGTATGTAGTGACATCTAATAGTCCTCTACCAAGTTTGTTCAAATTATGCCCCTGGGGTCAAATTTGACCCTGCCCTGGGGGGTCAAAAAATCAAAAATTTGCTTATATAAGGCCTATTTTGTGGAAACTTAAAAAATCTTCTTGTCCATAACTGTATGGCATAGGGCTACCAAATTTGGTATGTAATAACATCTTATAGTCCTCTACCAAGTTTGTTCAAATTAAGCCCCTGGGATCAAATTTGACCATTCCCCAGGGGTCACAAAATTGAACATATGCTTATATTGGGCCCATTTTGTGCAAACTATAAAAATCTTGTCCATAACCATTGGGCCTATTTCTACCAAATTCGGTAGGTAGTGACATCTAATAGTTCTCTACTTAGTTTGTTCAAATTATGCCCCTAGGAACAAATTTGACCTTGCCCCAGGGGTCACACAAATGAACATATGCTTAAATAAGGCCTATTTTGTGCAAACTTTAAAAATCTTCTTGTTCTTAATTATAGAGCCTAGGGCTACGAAATTTGGTATGTAGTGATATCTAATAGTCCTCTACCAAATTTGTTTAAATTATTCCCCTGGGCTCAAATTTGACCCGGCCCCGGGGGTCACAAAACTGAACATATGACGTTTACCAGTGGAGATTACTGCGGCCGTTTGGCTGTGACCAACAACAACATCAACATCTTGTAAACATGAGATAAAACCCTGTCATTTAGTGCCATTTTAGGTCAGATGGTGACTGCTTACAAAGGCATTGAAGTAAGAACATGTGTTATGAATGTTTTTCTTATAAACTGAAAAAAGTCGGGTTTTATTTAAATATGTCGAAAGTGACCATATATCCGGATGAAAATATTTTGGATGACATGTTAATTTCATGTCTTTTTTGTAGTGTTAAAACCAGTTTAATAATAAATTATTGATTTTAAAAACAATACTTCCATGAACATAATTATTTCAAGGAAAATCAATATATGATACTGCACGGTAAACACAAACTTTGTATCCAAGAGAAGGTGTTGAAATTAATGAAGTGCAATGTTCTAAACTATCGTATATGCTGCTTTTTAATAACTAATGATTCATTGTTCCATTTGTGAATAGTGACTGATTGTGAATTGTTGAAATGATTGTCAATTGCTCAACAATCCATGTATATTTCTGACCATTTTATAATTTTCTTAATTCAAGTTATGAATTGATCTTAGAAGTCAAATGTATTACTTAATTAAATACATTTATAAATATAAAGAAATAATCTTTAGATTATCATAATATTCTCAGGCCTGTTGGTCTTAGGGATGTGTGGGTTGATGAGCAATTTCTCCTTTTATCACAATTATTTCTACCCTACCTGATCATTTCCTTCATATTCCATTTTAATTCAATTGACGTCTGCAACCTCTTTCAAATTGGGAAAGTCCAAAATGTGTCGTTTGGTAAAGGGTTAAGGCATTTTGATTCCTATGGGTCTTGTGAATCTGTTTCAAATCAAATGGGTAGATTTGATCTTCAGCATCTAAAAATATGTGAAATAGAAAGAACGACAATATCTTTTGGAGAGATAAATGTACCTACGTTATAAGCAAAGGACCTGTGCAACAATTCCCGTGCTTTTTTGTCTGTTTAGTTAACACGGTAGTAACTTTTTCCATATATAAAAATGCTCACCCTTCCAACTTTATGCGCCCAGTGGGACGAGGGACAGAAAGAGAAAGTCACATGCTTGAGTACATTTCAACCCATGCGCATTACACGTTTTTTTCGCAAAGAAAAACAGTGGAGCGATACAGGGCCATCATTGCCCTCTTGTTTCTGATTCCATGGTATCTTAAGTATGTTTCATTACAGACAAGAATTTGATTCTAAGATAAGGTTTCCGATTATTGAATTAGATTATTGCATTATTTTTAAGTTTAGTACTGGGGTAATGCGAAATTTAAAGTCTGTTATGAAAAATCAGGTTCAAAAGTTTATCTGTGTATGTTTGGTAATGTGAGTGTATATTTAACAGGTATTCTACTAAATAAAAAAAACACATAAAATATTTGAAACATATTTTGATGTCACGATGTAGATTTAATGTACAACATGTTATTTCTTTATTTAGAGTACATAAATACCACATATTTCAGTTGTGGGGTAAAATTGTAGAATAAAAACATAACTTTTCTGAAGTATAAAATTACTTTTTGCAGTCTTAATAGACTGTTTATTTGAAGTAATATTCCTGTCAAAAGAAAGTATGATTCCAACTGGTAAATGTTGCATATGCTATTGTGGAATCATTTGAATTTGTTGACATAAAATTCAGTGGTGTTTTTTTTTTATTGGACATTTTCATTGGATCTTTAATTTGTGGAACTTACTATAATGTCTGATGTAACGTTGAAAGTAAAACTAGTCCACATTTTTTCACCTCGGACCATCAATATCAATTCTCAACCAATTTATAATAATTAATGCGAACACATGTTTATCACTTGTTGTATACATACCTGATAATTCTGAATAATCCACTGCACTTCAATATTTAAAAGCTAATTCTGATCGAAAATGACCGTAAATGTGTCTTAAAAAATGCATAGACACAAGCGGCAGCCATTTTGTCTGAAGTCTCAAGTTCGCAAAATTATTATTAAAACACGGTAAACGCATTTTTCGACTTGATTATTTCGGTCGGAAATTGGGAATGTTTTTTGATAATTGGGAAAAAACATCTATATTTGGCATTGGGATTGGGTCCGAATATTGGACCCGTGAGATAGGCAGTAAAAAGGCCTGCCGGTCCATCCCAGTTTGCTAACGCCGGTCACCTGGCGAGAAGCGGGATGATGTGTAGAATTTTTTTAAAGCGGTCACACTATTTCCTGGTGACGCCCCGGTTGAAGCCGGTCAACAACCCGGCAGAGTCCTGGTCAACCCCTGACTAGCTACGGTTTATCTTGGTGTAGCCCCGGATGGACCACGGTTGTCGCTGGTAATGCCCTGATGGAGCCCCGGGGAAAGCTGGAAGAGCCCCAGTATACTGTAACTCCACCAGCACTCACCGGCATCATACTCTGGCAGAGCTACGACAATGCCCCAGTTTAACCTTGGTCGTCGCCAGACATGCCGAGCAGAGCCCCGATGAATGCCTTTGGCATTCTGGCAGAGCGCGGGTTTACCGATGTACCGTAGCTATACTGGGACTCTGCGGGCATTCATCGGGGCTCCACCGGCGACAACAAGGGCGTTGCCTTAGCCTTATGGGCCTCGTTGGAGCTACGGTGCCATCCCGATTGTTCCAGGTGCTGCCCCTATCGTTGCCAGTCCTTCCTGGTGACTCCCTGTTCATCCCAATGGTATTAAACATTTTTATACTTTGCCGGTGGAGCCCCGTTCATCCTGGTTGCCGCTGGTTGAGCCCCGGTTCATCCGGGTAGAGCCTCGGTTCATTCAGGTAGATCCTGGATCACGCACTTGGGCTCCAATGGCATCATAGTGAGACTGGGCCTTTAAGGATGGAAATGAAGCCTTTTAAACTTGATTATAGTAAAGAAGATTTTGAATTTAATTAGATTTTTTAAGGGACTACAAACATATAAAAAGTGCATGGATAAGGGGTAAAGGGTTACAATCACCTGAGCATTTCATGTTCATGGTGAGCACATTTAAATCAGGCATTGTGTGTGTTTTGAGTTGTGCATTCATCAACTTTTACCTGGTCACCAATCTAGAGGCCTCATTGTTCATTCAATCTTGATGAAACTTGGTTAGAATGGTTATCATGATAATATCTAGGCCTAGTTCATACCTGGGTCACATGCTTCCAACAGCTAGGTCACCAAGTAACTCTTAGAAAAGCCTTGTTACCACTCTAGAGGTCACATTTAGGATTCTTAAGGAAACCTATTCAGAAAGTTCATCCTCATAATAACTAGACAAATTTTGAATCTGGGACATCCAAAAACTAGGTCACAAGGTCAAATCATAAAAAACAACTTGATATTGCTGTGAAAGCCAAATGCTACAAGACTCAATCTTGATGAAACTAACACAAAATGTTCATCTTGACAATATCTAGGCCAAGTTTAAGTCTGATTGTGCATCACAAAACAAAATCATGAGGTCAAATCATAGAAAAATCTTCGCAACGCTCTGAAGGCCACCTTTTTAAATCAATCTTTATCACATTTGGCCACAATGTTTTTCTGAACAATAGACCAAGTTTGAATTGGGGACATGCACATCAAAATCCTAGGTCACCTTGTCAAAATGTAAAAATACCTTGTTACCATATAAGAAGCCACATTTATGACGTAATTTTCATAAAACTTTTTCATAAAGTTTATCCAGACAATACCGAACCAAAGGTTTAATATGTGGATCCAAAAACTAGGTCTTCTTATACAACCTTAAAAAAAACTTGTTACCTCTCTAAAAATCACATTCATGTTTCATACTTGATGACACTTGATCAAAGTGTGGATCCTGACAATATCTAGACCAAGTTTCAATCCAAAAAGCTAGGTCGTAAGGTCAGATCTTAGATAAAACCTTATTTCCACTTGACAAGACACATGTATGACTCAATCTTGAGAAAACATGGTCAGAATGTTTATTTTGACAATATCAAAGCATTGATTGAATATCAGGTAAGTGTAGTAAAATAAAACCAGGCCACAAGGTCTTGGACAATGGGTGTTCCCTGTACTCAGGTGAGCACTTTAGTGCCACTCTTGCCCTCTTGACCTTGTTGAATGAGAGTTAAGTCATGAGAAATGGCAAGAACTTTTTACAAGGATAAGTATTATGGCACTAGTAATATGAAGTGTGTCATGCGACCAAAATAGTTTGTTTTATTTTTTTTCAACACAATTTATTTTAACCCATTTATGCCTAGTGGACTCTCCCATCCTTCTAAATTGGATCAATTTATTTCAAAAATTAGGGATTTCTAGTATATTTATTTCTATATTTAGAATAATTCTTACAGAAATTCCTGTAAGCAAACAGCGCAGACCCTGATGAGACGCTGCATCATGCGGCGTCTCATCTGGGTCAAAGCTGTTTGCCAAGGCCTTTTTACTACACGCTAGGCATAAATGGGTTAAGATTGCAAACAAATGCATATATAAAAATGCAAAGTTACACAATAATGTTTTGTAATCAGAGATATGAATCATGTATACAACAAATCTTAAGTAATATAAATACATTTTTGAAAATTTCTATAAGAGCATATGCATGTAAATTTTCTTGTATGTAATATGCTCTTAATGTAATTATTACATTTGCTAAAACAAGTTTTAGGCGACCAGAATAGTTCAAGCCCTGCCTGCACTTAATTTTGCCGCCTGGCCAGGAGCTACACTGTCTGCTTATGACCTTCTTATGACCCCACAAAGCCTTGGGTGACATTATAGGGGAAAGTGTCTAAGCTCCCAGTCAGACCTGCTCTGACTTGTCAGGGACCATGCTAGCCGCATATGGCTTGCACCTCAATATATCAGGCTCTTTTACAGATTTGGAATGTTTGAAACTCAAGTCATGATTGCTATTTTATGTTAATTATGTTAATAAGGATTATTATATACCTATGTGTATGTATTGTTGTATAAAGTACCTTAAGTTTCAACATAAACTTTTTTATCTGGAATCTCTGTATTGTAAAGAAGTATATTTTACCGCAAAAAAAATACTTCAATTTGCATTTGAAAGTCTGCATCTTAACCCTTTCCCAACTCAAAAGCAAAGCGAAAATGGCTATGTGCAAACAGCATAAAACCAGCCTGCGAGTAACTGATGAAGCCCTAACAACCTGAATCTAGTAATTAAGAAAGCTCTTAAATTAAAAATTACTTTCTAAGGGACTACGAATGCCTAAAAATACATATCTAAGTGGTAAAGGGTTAAACACGAGCATTGGCGTAAATATATAGGATTTATGACTGTTTTGTCTTACATATGATTTATTTCCATTTTTTCTCCATCTCCAGACCATTTTATGACATTAATCTCACTGCAGATATCTGAGTTTTTGGTCTGAAACTGAAAGAATAATCATGTGAAATATTGTTTTTAGTATAACCCTATTTATTTTACCTCGATTGAATCAAAAGCCCTAGGCTTATTGAGACTGAGTCCATTTCCTGGGTAGAAAGAGTGCTTGCAGTGACTTTTTTACCTGCGAGTCCTGCGTCCTGGGCTCACAAAAACCTCTGGGGATGCAAAGTTTCGAATTATGTGAGTCCCAAAAATGTATTGAAATTTCTCAAAAAATAATATTGTTTAATATTTGGACTCATTCTTTCAATACGGGGACTCATAGATTTGCAAGTATTCGAGTCCCAGGACTCAGATGAGAAAATTTGTAAAAATATCACTGTAATCTTGGTGTCTTTAAAGGAGAGTGAAGCAACTCCCCCCCCACCCACACACACACAGTGAGGATTGAAACCCTGACCTATGGTCCTTATCCAGACACCTTATCCAATATGCACAGTGACCTTTTAAATATTGTTGTTAATGTGACTTTTTTGGGCTGTGATCCAAGTTGATGTGTGAACTGTTCTCTTCTATTTTTCTTCTTTTACTAATAATACATTATATATCCATACAAATAAGTCTCTTTCTAATGAAGTGCATTAAAAAACCTGGACAGTTTTGCATTTGCCGAATGAATTACGGGAGAGTATTTGTAATTATGAATGTATAGATGCATGTTTTGTGCATCATTTTCGTCAATTAACATGACGCTCCTAGCAATTATGTATAAAGTATAGCTAAATTACTTGGATGGGAATCAAAACTACGGATTGTGAGTGTTTTAGAAGAAAAACAATGAATTTCCTTTGAAAGCATACTTTCAACACATAGGCATTTCCCAAAATGTGATGATGCTGATGGTTTTTGCACATTTTTTTGTAGGAGATACTGATGATTTTACTTTGAAACTATTTGCGCTTCTTTTCATCATTAAGTGAAGTTTTTCTTCGGATCATTTGCATTTCAAGCAATCAGTTATTATTATATTTGTTTTGGTTCAAGAATGAGGCATAGAATGAAAAGATGTATAGAGTAGTTGCAGCTCTGAGCAAAAATGCTAAATGATTATAAAAAAAAAGAGACTGGTTTAAAAAAATCTTGCTGTATTGACAACGAATCACAGTTTCTGATTAATAACTGATACAATTTAAATAATTGAAGGTTAATTTAAATACTTTCAGTATATCTAGTGCAGATTGTAAAGGAAAAAAAGCATTTGGAAATGAAATGCTTGCAACAGTTCCCTTTGGTTGTTTCAGCATTCTGTATTACCCTGGCAGGAGGGGTACTGTTTTTGGCAATTCTATAAGTCGGTTTGTCCACTTTATATTATATAAGATTTTGGATCAAATTACTGCCACATTTCTCAAGCAATTTAACTTCAGATCCAAATATGTCCTGAACAGTATATGTGCAAGACATATAGAATATTATGTGAGTTTTGGATAAAGATCAAGTTTATCATGCGAGGCTTAGAACCATGTTAGTGCGAGGCTTGCCGAGCGCTACCATGGTTCGAGCCGAGCATGATTAACTTGATCTTTATCCAAAACTCACATAATATTCTATTTATCCTATTATTTCCTCCCTTTTTCCATTAATAATTATAAAATGTTGCATTTTTTTATGATTTTATCTTTCCGTAGTTGACAAAAACATATTATCCAATTTTTGGAAAAACCCAAAGCTGATCTAAAAATAGCGATAGTATAAAGCTAAAGTTTATACGATCGTTGTTATACTATCGATTTTCATCTGGTAATAGGATAAATTTTCATTCACAGTGCTCAAACATTCCTGAGTTATTTGCCCTTGAACATAGCTGACAAAGCAGTGCAGCTTAATGTAATTACTCTGAGTTATTTGCCCTTGAACATAGCTGACAAAGCAGTGCAGGTTAATGTAATTACTCAGAGTTATTTGCCCTTGAACTTTATAGTAACTTTCTGTACACAAATAAAGCATGCGCAATTATGTTGAGTTGTTAATATAATACAAGTAATGTTTACTTATAATACAGCAGGTATGTTTACAGGCATGTTATATTAGTCGTTAATACAATGGACGTTATATGAAATAAAGAAAAAATATTTTTAAGTGTCGGAAAACTTAGAGTAATTACAGTATATGTGTATAAGTAATGTTTGTGACAGAGGATAGTTTAAATATCAAGTGCTTGAGTAATGTTTTAATGAATTTGCTACAAACAAATTAATTACATTCCTTGTTAATCGTATAATGCATGTGTAGACATTATTGGTACTTAAGAATCCTCTATTGTTGCAGAATTGTTTGTAGTGTTGTCAATAAGGAAAGCACTTCCAGTATTCAAATTGGCCTCTCTAAGAATGTTACTTTTGATTTGTTACAAAGCATCAAAAATAACTTATATATTTCTTTGGATGTGGCATGAACATGGTTATGGAATAAGTTTATCGCACTTACTCTTTGATGGACATTTTAACTTGGTCCTGTTGCGTATTTTTCTGTTTCGCAATAAATCTACACTAAATCTCTTTAACTATTTGAACTCACTTCACAGCAGTGACATTATTCATAATTTCGCTATCTAAAGTTGAACATAATTGGTTCGCAATAGCTAATACAGAAGTTAGACGGATCACAATCAAGATAAACAGTTTTTAAACCTGGATAAAGTTAATCCTTATGCTACATACTATAAACCATAACAATAAGTGATTCTAACAGGTTTGGATTGAAGGGTTTAGGATGTGTATGGAACTGGCATTGAACGGTTAAGTAGTAAAGTCTGACGTTAAACACTAATTAGGCCAGGACAATTAATTGCTTGGTGTTTTGTATCCCTTGTCCGACCCAATTGTATAAAGGAATATTTATTATAAATAATATGGTTAGCAATTAGTGCTTTAAGTGGAATGCATCATCAATATCTGCAGTAGTGTTTTATGATTTGTAAAGACATCTTTTTTTGGTAATTGCTTCATATTGTGCTGAAATAACAAACGCTACATTAAATACATTTAATAATTTTGACAACTCTCTGTTATCTTCAAATTGTTCATGTGCTGTGAGTTAACGTTCATGATTATGGGAGTTCTTTTAGAATAAGCCTTCAAATAATAAAACAACACATAATACATCATTTTTAATTCAAATGCATTCAAAGTATTTTACTTTCAATTTACATTCAAGCCAAGCGTGCTGCTAAACATATAATTAAAACCATGATCTTTAAGACCAAGGAATAGCTGACAATGATTAGTTTAGTCTACCTTTAGCTTAAATAACTTAAATACAATTATTGACTGGAGTAAATGTTTAGCCTCAATGTGAATCAGTGATTTGTAATTACATTTTTATTCAATAAGAATTTATGTTGTCTTGCCAATTAGTGGATATTTGTTCTTTAGGAATTAACACGCTATGGATATAAATTGATTGCAATTACATTAACACTGTGCATGGAATGCATTGCTAATTGATTATATTGACATTGTGTTGTTTAATGGAAAAAAACACCAACGCTTCATAACTTATCAAATTAAATTGAAAACATTAAGAACATTTGTTAGAATCAACCGCAGCAATTTTTGAAGGTTGATATGCATCTTGACTAAGGAACACATAAAAATGAACAAAGCACTTTGATTATGATTGATATGCTAAAATCGTAGATCAGAATTAAATTTCTCATTAAGATATTAACAATTAAATAAAATAAAATCAAACATGGCACTAGTTGGAGGTCGATTGCTGACTTTGCAAGGGAAATCGGACAGGACCGGTTTTACTACCGCTCTGGCACCAATTATGACGTCCAGCCTTCCATCACAGAATCTTGTTTACACCACACCTTTGACGATAGGCGTACCGGTAGGAGTTCTTGTTTTGTGATACATCTGTTTTGGGTTGGGAATAAAAACTTTTAAGGATTGGTTGGGAATAAAAACTTTTAAGGATTGCTGGTTATGAATATTTGTCTCTACAATATGTGTTCTCGTTTTGTGATGCATCTGTTTTTGTTTGAAAATGTTTTTTTGTATCAGGCATTGCTTGACAGGAATATATGTGTCTTGTTGAATGACTTCATGTGAATGTTTGCATCTTGTATGTAACATAAGCGTATAGTGCAGGCTTCTTATGAACAGCAGCATGTTGAGTTCCTAACCCTTTGCATGCTGGGAAATTTGTCGTCTGCTGAAATGTCGTCTGCGGAATTTCTAAAATTAGCATTTTCTTCGATTTTTTCAAAGAATATTATCAGAATAGCAAACAGTTTGGATCCTGATGAGACGCCACGTTCTGTGGCGTCTCATCTGGATCCAAACTGTTTGCAAAGGCCTTCAAAATTCGGTTCCCGCACTGAAAGGGACTCCTTTCATCTTTTTTTTTTCCACAAATTTATGTTTCTAATTCCCTTGAATTATGTTTGGTTTTATGTGCAATAAAGTATTTAACTTATCAAGTCGATAAAGACTTTTTAGGGCATTTATAATGTTCTAGCACTTGAACACTTCTCTGGAAATGATATAACTTATCAATTGGTTTAGTTCATAATGGCAATGTTGTTGGGCTGAGGACAGCAGTATTTGACTATTCCTGGAGGCCATATAGGCTGAAGGCAGGGACGTTACAAGCTGGGCTGATTTTTCAGTGTACGCAAACGGCAAGGCATGCTCCTGCAGATTTTGTTTATCTCTACGAAGCCGTACGTGCATTCTAGAGAGGTTTCAGACGATATTTTAGTGCGAAATATGGCGTGATAAACTCGGATATGATACCATTTATCTTTGATTTTAAAACATGTGATTTTTCTTTAAGATTTATATTCTAGAATTATGTCGGGGTATATCATTTAATGTATGTCTAAATAAAACCATGATATGGTATGGTATAAAATAGGACATCACACTTTTGGATAAAAGTCACTAAATCTTAATTTGTCTTGTTAAAACACAAATAAAAGAAACATTATTAATAAAGCCAAATATCCATCTTTTAGATAGCAACTATGTCTATCATATTTACTCGATAACTCTAGTCACTTACATCTCGTCTTGTATTCTCTACCTTTTGCAAAATACTTTAAAAACAATACACGTTAATTGTATACATTCTAATTAATGCAATGTCTCCTGTATTACATGCATTAGATTGCACACGAAATAAAAGGGCCAAACGTTGCTTCTTTCGTCTGGCAAATACGTCAACAACCTCCTCCAGATCAATAAAAAAAACATGTCAAATTTGTGCACATAAAATATAGTAATGCGTTTCTGATGGTTTAAACCCTTGCCGGAAAATAGCAATTATATTTGAAACTGTCATACCTCAGTATTTTACAAAATTATGATAATTTGGAAAAGATTTTAAATGTCATGAATTTGCATGCACATAGGACACTAAGGTTTAACCTACCTAACAGGGAACTTATACAAATGAACATCGCTCCAGTCAGCAGTCAACAAATGTATTTTATCTGTACTGCCAATGTTGGCTGGCCTGATTTTCTGTGAAAACATCTCTGTACGGGGGCGACCTCAAATTAGCAGCCATTCTTAAAATCGCCCTCTTCGTTAACAATCCATTTGGATACATATGTCACATTATGGTTAAAAATTGTAGCTGGAATATGTGGGTTTACCTCATGTAAGAAATATTGAAAATTTTATCAAAAGGGCCAGTAAACATGACAGTCACAAAGTGCACATATGTTCAAATAAGCTTATCGATGAGGGAGAGATTTAAAAGAATAGTATAGCTGACACAAGGCCGGGTATGTTTGTATTGGTCAAGCAACGCATAGACTGACCAATGGGATTCTGAGTAATCTAGCCAATCAGCTTATTTAGAAGACTATGGGATTCATAACTGAGTTTCACGGGGCAAATGTTAGAGGGAAATAGTTCAGTTAGCGTTTAGACCTAGAGGTGTACAGATGGGAAAAAGACACAATCGTGTAGCAATCACAACGTATTTGTATAACTGAAATATTAGTTAAGTCAGACATTAAATTGGACTAGAAACTGATATATGGTGTTGTTGAATATTTTATCCTACATTATGCAGAGAAATTAACATTAATAGAGAGGGACGGACTTGTCCCATGCGTGACGCGAGAAAATGGTAGTTAATGCAAATCTCGTCATCTTGGCAATACGCGCATGACGAGATATCGAATGATAGGCTACACACCGGTAATTTAAGAGTAATGAACATTGCTAGTAACTGTGTGTCGTCCATGAACTATGAACGATTACGTGACACATAGCAGAAAACAAAGATAACGCGCAGTCCATGATAATGTTAAGTATAGTCATCACCAAAAGAAACGTGACCTCGCAAATGGTAAATCATGCGTATTCTATGAAGTCAAATAAAAAACAAAAACAGTTTAAGTGTTTTCGATATGAAAAGACATCTCTCACATAGAAAATATGCCTAACCCGGGTTAGGCATCACATTTTATTGCATTTTTTGATCACTTTAGTATTGTATGTTTTTCTAAACAGCGTACGCATGTGCGTATTTGCGTATGCCCAGCTACGCCCCTGGCTGAAGGTTAATACTTTTTTAAGCCTGATAACCTGGCAAATATAAATTCAACTAACACATGGGGCTTTTATTTATTGGCAATATACTATTATGCAGTATATTTCAGTTTTACATCAGTTAAACATCAAACAAAAAAAATAAGTTGAAATTAACATTTTTTCAAAAATTACCGGTTACAGCAACAACAACATGCAAGCTAATGCTTTATTGCATATGAAATATATAGTTTTCCTGTATTATAAGCCAAATTTTTTCTGTTTTGTTCACTTTTCTATATTCATCAGTTAGGTTCTTGCTTAATCTGACCAACAAAAACAGATTTGCATTCAATATTTTTAAGTGGATTAATGATGTATAATATTTTGCAGTCCAATATTGGCATTACCCAGGGTACCTAGAGATTAACATGCTTTATTTTTATGCCCCCCTTCAAAGAAGTGGGGGTATATTGTTTTGCACATGTCAGTTGGTCGGTCCGTTGGTCGGTCCGTCCACCAGATGGTTTCCGGATGATAACTCAAGAACGCTTAGGCCTAGGATCATGAAACTTCATAGGTACATTGATCATGACTGGCAGATGACCCCTATTGATTTTCAGGTCACTAGGTCATAGGTCAAGGTCACAAAGACTCGAAATAGTAAAAAAGTTTCCGGATGATAACTCAAGAATGCTTACACCTAGGATCATGAAACTTCATAGGTAAATTGATCATGACTGGCAGATGACCCCTATTAATTTTCAGGTCACTAGGTCAAAGGTCAAGGTCACAGTGACTCGAAACAGTAAAATGGTTTCCTGATGATAACTCAAGAATAATTAGGCCTAGGATCATGAAACTTCATAGATACATTGATCATGACTGGCAGATGACCCCTATTGATTTTCAGGTCACTAGGTCAAAGGTCAAGGTTACAGGGACAAAAAACGTATTCACACATTGCTGCCATTACAACTGACAGCCCATATGGGGGGCATGCATGTTTTACAAACAGCCCTTTTTTAATGAGAAAATTAACCATTTAACAATTACCTGATGTTATTTTTATTTAATGAGGCTCATTTATAATTATAAAAAACAGACCTGATCAGCAATATTTCTTGTATCAGATGACATTTTACGCGTAACAACCATCCATTGTCTGTTGTGTCATTTTATCCTTTAATCAGGTTGTCTTTTGGGCCTTTTGTAGTATTTAATACAATGCATATCCTGATGGTATTCTGTTGTAATGGAGTAAATCCTTACAGTATTTGTAACCAATTGATCATTTAAATACCAAGATGGTGTTACTGATTAGCCCTGATTGATTCTCACAAGATAACCAAGTTTTATGCCATTCATTGCATCAACTTGTAAAACGTCAGTGGCCCATATTTATTTTGACTTTTTTGTTATTTTTAGCTCACCTGATCACAAATGTAATGTGCTATAACTAAAAGAGATCTTGACATAACAGAGCGGGTAATCACGTGATAGTCAAGATGGCGATGTCCTTGGCGAGACAAGTATTTTTTGCAGTTTTATACCCTTGATTACTTGTGTTTAATTTTTTAATGACGTGCACTTTCCACGCATTTTAGTAAGAAAGTGATTAGTGTTTATTTTGTTTTAAAATTTTCTTTAATTCTCGATTTAAGTGGAGGTGTAATAAGGTCATCCCTCTAAGAAACTTGCAAGTAAAGTCAAGATATTGAGCAAATATCAATACGAAATAAGCCCTTTTAACCCTTTAAGCGCTGGAGCCGAATTTTAAAGGCCTTTGCAAACAGTTTGGATCCAGCTGAGACGCCACAGAACGTGGCGTCTCATCAGGATCCAAACTGTTTGCTGTTGTGATAGTATTCTTTGAAAAAAAATCGAAGAAAATGTTAATTTTAGACATTCAGCAGACGACATTTTAGCAGACGACAAATTTCCCAGCATGCAAAGGGTTAACTGTCTTGCTGATATGGCTGGAAAATGAGTGGCATTTAAAAAATTAATACTACTAATACAGGACATAAAACGTTCATAAATACCTGTCTCAGCATGGACGTCACCATCTTGACTTTCTTGATTACTCCTTCTGCATAATACAAGAACTTATTTTAAATAAATATTATTAATTAATTTTGGTTGCAATTAAAAACCACACACAAAATTATAACAAATTGGTACAAATATAATTATACTTCAAGTATACTTTAAATGCAAAAAATAAAAAATTGCGAATGTCACTATTGTGCGATACATTTGAGAGAATCATTTGAAAAGATTGCTTAAAAATGGCCATACAGTTCGGGTCTCAAAATGCTAACAAGAAAATGTGTCATAACTGTCCTTCCATACATTTCAAAGAATCTTTGCAAAAAAAAATGTTCTGTGACATCTGCACAAAGTCACAGAAATGAGTTATGCCTAGTGGACTCTCCCATCCTTCTAAATTGAATTAATTTATTTCCAAAATTAGGGATGTATAGTATATTTATTTCTATATTTAGAATATTTCTTACATTTTCTTCCTTTAAGCACACAGCGCAGACCCTGATGAGATGCCGCATCATGCGGCGTCTCATCTGGGTCTATGCTGTTTGCCAAGGCCTTTTTTCTAGACGCTAAGCATAAATGGGTTAACCCTTTGCATGCTGGGTAATTTGTCTTCTGCTAAAATGTCGTCTGCTGAATTTCTAAAATAAGCATTTTCTTCATTTTTTTTCAAAGAATACTATCAGAATAGCAAACAGTTTGGATCCAGATGAGACGCCACGTTCTGTGGCGTCTCATCTGGATCCAAACTGTTTGCCAAGGCCTTTAAAATTCGGCTCCAGCGCTTTAAGGGTTAACAAAGGTGAGAGATGCATCTGTAATTCAGAATTGTGATTCTTTTTTTTCAACACATATTTGTTTGAAATTAATTGTAATCAGGGGTTTTTTTTACTAAGAAAGTGACGCCGATATTCGGCGTCTTCCCCTACCAGAATTTTTCCCCTTAAAATACAATTTCCCCACCAAAAATATCATTTTTCACCAAAATATAATATTTTCTCTCAAAGAAATGTTTATTTTTTCTTGGGGCATTCGACAATTATCGAATTCGCGCTCTCTCTCTCCAGACGAACACACAACATCTGGGAATCCCAGTTATTCTAAATAAAGCTCTTAAATAACGTCATGTAAACTGGGCAACTAATCGTAATAATCATGTGACTATTTTACTGGATACCGGTCTTGCGCGAGAAGGGTGTTTCGTCAATTAATTACCGGAAACCAGTCGAATTTTCATCCGGGCTATGTGCAAGCCGATGTATAAACGTGAAAACAGAAAAAATGTCTCACAATAAGCGTTCTTACACAAACAAAATAAAACATTCGAACTCGGAAGATACTGAACACATCGAGGCATTTTTTAAGAAAGAATCATCGAAAACCGTTGTAACCCAGCAGGATTCCGAGGTAATCAACATCGAACATTGTGAAAGTGAAAGTAGACAATCGGCAGCTGCCGCTCCTTTCCCTTCTAATACTGTAGCAAATCAAGATCGTCAACCCATTCATCATGAAATTGAAATCACAAAATTGACATCGTCCCCCGGCCCCAGTACAAAAATATAGTTGAAAACATTTCCCATTATTAGATCTACACCTGCAACTTTATTAAGGACTTTGACTTTAATACCTGTTAAATGTGTTTAAGAACAAAAAGGACAGAGACAAGTCTCTTTTGACGAGTTATAGACATTGAAATGAACAGTTTTTATTTTTTTCCCCTAATATCTCTCTTTCGCACTCTTTTTTTCCCCTTTCACCCAGCGTCCAGCGTCTTCCCCTTTCTCTAAAAAAAACCCCTGGTAATATTTTTCTATCTGACATCCCATAAAACATAATTTTGTGAACATCTGATGGATTATGAGCAATGCTGTTAAGCAAAGCATCTCAATAGACTTAATTCACATAACAATATTTCTGTCCAAAAGTGAGTCTGCAATGGCAACTTGCGGGGATATGTGGGTGCAAATAAATGATGTGAAGTATTTATGATCCCGTACATTACAACATGCCATGTAGGTACTAAATAACTCAATATTGTAAACATGCCATATATATTTTTGTGGGTATAAAGCCTTGGCAGGAGAACTAGATATTTAACAAGTATATAATTGTGCTGTTATTGTAACAGTGTATGTTGTATTGAATGTTAATGGACAGAAGTATTAAATATGAATGACATAACTTCCCTTTTGTTCGTATTGTATGTGTTGATAATCAACTGCACACTAAGTAAATGCATTTTATATGTATTATCCATCTCATACTATAGTAGGGCAACAAAATGGCTCTTTGGGTGTTTGTTTTTTTTAAGTTGCAACATTTTTTTTTAAATTGTGAAATTAGGTGGAGAAAGAACATTTTTGATCAGCAAAAGCCCCTGGCCCATTGTATAAATATGGATAACTCTAGCCTATCTGAAAGATAACCTTATTCGGATAAAGATAACAGAAGTCAAAATTCCTTTGCAAAATCTTATCCAAAACTTAACCAAAACATGCACCTGTTTGGATATCTATTTTTTATACAATCGATAACCGAAAAAATATATCCTACAAAATTGAAGATAACCAAAAATCACGGTGGGGAATCATGTGATCACAAAAGTACATTGTACGCACAAAAAACAGAAGCAATTGACAGATGATGTCCTCAAAACCGTTCAGACGATGTACTCAAACAAAAAACGTTCAGACGATGTACTATTTTCCAAATTCCTCGCCACAAATCTAAAAAAGCTTAAACAACGTGCAAAACCTTGTACACAATATTCTAACCATGTTATCAAGCAAAAATTGTTGTATTTATTTCGTTGTGTGTCGTCTTGAATAGCAAACACGTCAAAATAAAGTATGTTCAGACGATGTACACTTTTCATTGTTTATTGTTCCTGAATGTTTGAGAAAACTACAGAAATCTAAGAAAAACTACAATTACCAGAGTACATAAGGCGACTAAGCGGGTACTCTGCGCATAGTTATCATTTATTTTAATATTGTAAAATATGAGAATACCTTGATTTTCGTCATTAAGCGAGAGCTTTTTCCGCCATTTTGTGCGTACGATGTACTTTTGTGATCACGTGATTCCCCGCAGTGAAAAATTATCTGCTTGATAAGAGATGTCCAGATTTATACAATTTGCTAATCATCCAAATAAAATTTAATTAAAAGTTTTTTAATCATGAGTAGCTAAAATACCTGGTTGGGGGCTTGTTGGCCCTGCAGAAGTTTTTTTTGGTTAACCCATTTATGTCTAGTGGACTCTCCCATCCTTCTAAATTGGATCAATTTATTTCAAAATTAGGGATGTCTAGTATATTTATTTCTTACAGAAATTCCTTTAAGCAAACAGCGCAGACCCTGATGAGACGCCGCATCATGTGGCGTCTCATCTGGGTTAATTTTAAAATCTATGTTCTGCTGATTACATTACATTAACTGTTACAATTAGAAATGAAGGCAAATTAAGTAGCATCACTTGAATCTTTGTTTAACTGTTGGTCGAACATTTCAAATTTAAACCTCATGATTTTTAGCTCTCCTGATTGCTCAGGTGAGCTTTTGTGACCGGTCTTTGTCCGTCGTCCGTCCATTAACATTGGTTCGTAAACACTCTAAAGGCCACATTTATTGTCCGATCTTCATGAAACTTGGTCAGAAGCTTGGTCCCAATGAAATCTCAGTCAAGTTCGAAACTTGGTCGTGCCGGGTCAAAAACTAGGTCACTAGGTTAAAAAAAAAGGAAAAACTTGTAAACACTGTAGAAGTCACATTTTATGCCCAATCTTCATGTAACTTTGTCATAATGTTTGTCTTAATGACATGTTGGTTGAGTTCAAAAATGGTTCCGGTCCGTTGAAAAACATGGCTGCCAGTGGGCGGGGCAGTTTTCCTTATTTGGTTTTAGAGAAACCTTGTAAACACTCTGGAAGTCACAATTTTTGCCCAATCATCATGAAAATTGGTCAAAACATTGTTTTTATTGATTTCTCGAACGAGTTCGAAAATGGTCCAGATCGGTGAAAAAACATGGCCGCCAGTGGCATTTTTCTCTATATGTATATAGTGAAAACATGTCAACACTCTAGAAGTCACATTTTTGGCCCAATTTTCATGAAATTTTGTCAGAACTTTTGTTTCCTTGATACGTGAGTAAAGTTTGAAAATGGTTCCGGTCTGTTAAAAAACTTGGTTGCCAGGGGGACGGGGCAGTTTTCCTTATATTTGTATAGTAAAAAGGCTTGAAAACAATCATGAATTAAGGTCATGTAACATGCGAGACAACTCTTCTAAATATTGCATTTAAGTTTACACTAGTTACTCCCCTTTGATTATTAATGTTTTCATAATAATACAGTGTAGTTGTGTTTCATTTATGTGTTAATTGTTATTCGAGGTTGGATGTTTTTATGCACCCTTTCGAAGAAAAGGGGGCCTAGAGTGATCAGACTGTCTGTCTGTCCGTCTTTCCGTCCCACTTTGCATTTAGGTTTTCAAAAATGCTCATATCTTCTATGTCCCTTGAGATACAACCTTCATATTTGGTATGCATGTGTATATACAAGGCCTTTCCATATGCACAAACATTTTTAGCCCTGTGACCTTTACCTTGAAGTTAGGGTCCGCGTTTAGGTTTCGAAATCTGCGTTTAGGTTTCGAAAAATGCTCATAACTTCTATGTCCCTTGAGATATAACCTTCATATTTGGTGAAACTCTAGAAGTAACATTTTTTGCCCAAGTCATGAAACTTGGTGAATAGATTTGTTCTATATATATCTCAGATGAGTTTGCAAATGGTCCTGATGGGTCAATAAACATGGCTGCCAGGGGGGTGGGGCAGTTTTCCTTATGTGACAATATAGAGAGAAACCTTGTGATCGAACACTATAGAAGTCACATTTTTTGCCTAATCATCGTGAAACTTATTCAATAGATAGGTTTTATTGATTTTTTGGACAAGTTGGAAAATGGCTCAGATCGCTGAAACACACTTTAGCTCACCTGATTGCTCACGTGAGGTTTTAGGATTGGTCTTTGTCCGCTGTCCATCCGTCCACATTTGGTTTGTAAACACACTAGCTGTTGAGCAAAATCACATAATTAATGCCATAATGTATGCCCTTAGATTGTCCAAATTTTCATTATATTATACAAAATCATGTAAGCAAAGTTTGATGTTTGGTAAGGGGGGTCAACTCAAAATGTAGGTCACCATTTCAAATCTTACAAAAACAAAAACACTCCCTACGCCAGAGTTTTGGTTCAATAATGATGAAACTTGACCAGGATGTTTGTCTGGTCAATATCTAGGTCATGTTTGACATTAGGGAAAGATTGAATGAACCGACTCCTCTAAGGTGAGCGAACTAGGGCCATCTTGGCCCTCTTGTTTCTTTGATCACATGATTTAACTTTGGTCAAATGATTTGATTCTGATCAGATGATTTGGGTCTGGTCAGTTGATTTGAATGTGTTGTTATGATTTGTTTTGGTCAGATGATATGTCTTTGGTTAGATAATTTGGGTTTAGTCCAGATTTGGTTAGGTGATTTGATTTTGTTCTCTTTTTTTACATATATATATATATATATATATATATATATATATATATATATATATATATATATATATATATATATATATATATATATATATATATATATATATATATATATATATAGGTCAGATGATTAGGTATAGTCTAAACTTGCCCATGTTGAGATTCGAATCTGAGACCTTGGGAAAAATAACCCAGTAGTTTGCCAATCGTTATAAGGGAAATACCTATAAAATTGATTCCAGACCATGGTAATTGACCGGTGCATGATTGCAGGCCCAGTTGGTCCCATGTGAGATGGAATCCTGGCCAGCAATCACATAGCAATTAGCGATTGTCAGAGTGCAGTGCTTTGTTTCCAGGGCACAAAAATAACAGGTCTGTTTTCTGTCAGAGAATCTAGTATATAAACCTTCATGGTGTTTTATCATTCTGCTATTCTGAAATACACTATTAAGATTTTATACAGCTTCCGATATGCGATTCTTGTGATTTGGCTTCCAGAGTGAGTATCTATGCTGGATTGCCATAAAAAAATCTGTGAAAACACACTGATTTTATTGTTATATCTCTTGCAAAGAATTTATGTTCTCTCTCACAGTGGGCTTTGATATGAAAGCGAGATAGTAACTCGACTGATTTAGCTACTGGTGCTACTGTTTGGGGGACTCCAATGAAAAGCTGCCGTGTGATTCAAAACTAACTCGAATGCAGGTTGTTTTCTTGTTGACTGAAGGCTCTGAGAGTTAAACAGTTAAACGTGTGCCAGAATTTGAAAGTTTAAATCATTCTGCAGGGAATTTTAAGTTTACACTGTGCTGCGTACATTGTGTGTTTGTGGATTTTCAAAAGAGAGGTATTATTAGACATAGATATTAAGGATTTTTTCCGGTCAGAATATTTCACATTTGAATTTGACAGTCTGGTAAGTTTTTAATGTCTACTCAAAATTGGTTTGTCATTGGTGTTTTTAGTAAATGTTCAACTAGTAATAGTTCCATTGTCATATTGTATGAATTGATTATGAATCTTAAATGCTGCATTTGCACATGTTCAGTTTGGCAACAATATTTGCATGGAAATGCTAGCAAAGCAATGAACATTCAGTCCTAATGATTTTCTAATTTGTACAGTCTGGCAATTTTGTACATGCATTTGAACATCTTAACATCCCTTTCATGCACGGCCATGTGCTTTATGTGCTTTGTTTTATCAGAGAATCTGAACATGGGCTGGAAATAAACTGAGAAAGCCCTGTTGTTAGAAGATTGGTTTGTTGCAAAAGGATCAGATACTGATTCAATGACAACTCAGAACATTTTGCTTTTTAGTTGTTACTCAAATAATGTTGCGATAATGTCTGACACTGATTATTTATGTCAGACATTTGGAACTGTTTTTGCAAAATAACATATCTGTGAAAACAAACATGGATGAATAGATTTGTGTTTTAGAGTTCCTGGTTCTACCCAGGAAACGGACCCATAAGTTTATCAATTATGAAGCCTAGGGCTTGCAGCAGCAATGGAACTGAAAGAAATAGGTTTCAATTAACAGCATAGCAAATGCATTGCCTTTCATCAAAGCTTATTATGTTATTTGTTATAATTTGCTGTACCATTTATTTAGTACAAGTAAAAAAGGAAATTGCTTGTATTGGTTTTATCAGCAGCTTTATTATAGCCCTGCAAACAGAATTATGTAGTTTGTAATCTACAGGACTTTATCGATATGTTTATAAACAGTGAATTGTAAATAGCATTTAACATTTGATAAAGTATGTTTCCCTGAATGCCAGAAACAGGCCAAATATTTTGGGTCATAATATGCTGTTCTTTTGCGCTGATCTTTGTTTGCTTTGATGTTTTTCCTTGAAGAAAATTGTATAATTGTCAGTATTTGAACTTCCTGATTGTTCAAAAGGTTTTTTATGCCCCAGGATCGAATGATAAGGGGTATATTGTTTTTGGCCTGTCTGTCTGTCTGTAATTGAATGTGTGTGTCTGTCCCAAAACTGTAAGGTTGGTCATAACTTTTGCAATATTGAAGATAGCAACTTGATATTTGGCATGTATTTGTATTTGATGGAGCTGCACATTTTGAGAAATGAAAGGTCAAGGTCAATGTCATCCTTCAAGGTCAAATATTTTTTTTCTTAAATAGCTGACGTGCGGCTTCAAAGCGCAGTTACGGGGGCATTGTGTCTCACAAACACAGCTCTTGTTGTAAGTGATATCTGATTCAATATTTGATGGTTATTTTTGTTCACTGCATTGAATGAAACAATGGACTGAGTTCTCTTATATTTAATACACATTTTCATATTTCCATTTGTTTGGCTTTAATAAAAAACAACTGTTTTAGTGATTTCCAAAGAAACTTTGAACACATTACCACTTGTTCATGCACATTACCATTTGTTCATGCACATTACCACTTGTTCATGCACATTACCACTTGTTCATGCACATTACCACTTGTTCATGCACATTTTACCACTTGTTCTTGCACATTTCTACTTGTTCATGCACATTACCACTTGTTCATGCACATTACCACTTGTTCATGCACATTACAACTTGTTCATGCACATTACCACTTGTTCATGCACATTTTACCACTTGTTCTTGCACATTACTACTTGTTCATGCACATTACCACTTGTTCATGCACATTACCACTTGTTCATGCACATTACCATTTGTTCATGCACATTACCACTTGTTCATGCACATTACCACTTGTTCATGCACATTACCACTTGTTCATGCACATTTTACCACTTGTTCTTGTACATTTCTACTTGTTCATGCACATTACCACTTGTTCATGCACATTACCACTTGTTCATGCACATTACAACTTGTTCATGCACATTACCACTTGTTCATGCACATTTTACCACTTGTTCTTGCACATTACTACTTGTTCATGCACATTACCACTTGTTCATGCACATTACCACTTGTTCATGCATATTTTACCACTTGTTCTTGCACATTACTACTTGTTCAAGCACATTACCACGTGTTCATGCACATTACCAATTGTTCATGCACATTACCACTTGTTCATGCACATTACCACTTGTTCATGCACATTTTACCACTTGTTCTTGCATATGACTACTTGTCCATGCACATTACCACTTGTTCATGCACATTACCACTTGTTCATGCACATTTTACCACTTGTTCTTGCACATTACTACTTGTTCATGCACATTACCACTTGTTCTTGCACATTTTACCACTTGTTCTTGCACACAGGCTGTCAAGCGGTCATACTTTTTCCTACTTTTTCCTACTATTTCCTACTTTTTCATCAGGATCCTACTTTTTCCTATTTTTTTACCAAATCTTCCTACTATTCCTACTTTTTCATTTTCAATGGAGAATATTTTTTTTAAAGAGTTAATTTAGTAAACTTGCAGGATGAATTAATCTATGGCATGACTGTATCCATGTTAATGTGCATTAATCTAGATGAGACCTGACAACCCATGCTGACTGTCTGCTAGCACCTCTTCAGGAGCATAAATATTCATTTCTTATGTAACTTTTAAAATTATTGACAAGTTTTTTTTTGAAGTAACAATAGTGCCTTGTTTACTTCCTTAGCATTTGTACACTACAGACTTCACTACCTTACACAGTTCCCAGTGATGCAAGAGCTGAGGGAACCCATTGTTTATTCCAGTTTTATTTTGTTTCCATTGACAACAATTTGCCCAAACCTTATGCATGTTTACATGATATTGCTGTTTGGAATGTAGAGATATAGAGATACATGTATTGTATGAGTGGTTATGTAATATGGAATTTATTACACAAGTTATTGGAAAAAAGATAAAACTGATGCTTTGCCGAGTTTTCATCATTTACAAATATAATGTAATAAATTCTGTATTACATGACAACGGATATGATGTTCTATTGATATCATAGGTACATCATGTTTAGTAATTAAAGATACATGCACAGAGCCTAAATGCCCTGATACATTTTTATGCTCCCGGTAGGGTGGCATATTGCAGTTGTACTGTCAGTCTGTTTGTCTGTCTGTCTGTGTGTGTGTGTCCGTCCGAAAACTTTAATATGGGCCATAACTTTTGCAATATTGAAGATAGCAACTTGATATTTGGCATGCATGTGTATCTCATGAAGCTGCACATTTTGAGTGCTGAAAGGTGAAGGTCATCCTTCAAGGTCAAAAGTTAAAAAATACAATCCAAGGGAAGTAATAAGCTTTAAAAGGGAGATAATTTCTAAACCTGCCAAATGATATATTGAACTTTTATTTCAAAGCTGTGCAATAGTGGGCATTGTGTTTCGGACAAACACAATTCTTGTCTAATGATGCCATTGCTAGTGAGGTAACTTCAAGGTGTTAAAACGAAGTATTAAAATTATTAAACGGCATTATTACACTCCCGCAAAGTCATCAATAATGTAAAAGCCATTATTTGAAACTGGAATAAACAATGTAGTGCAACTGTTTCATTGCCCAATCAATGCTGTCATAAAAGATGTCAGGTGATAAGGTCCTATCTCCAGTTGCATAATCTGCTCTGCAATGACCAGTCATTTTGAATGTAACTTAAGTCATTATAACTGCACCCTATTGTCAATTTAAAGGTTTCACAATGTAGCTGTAGCAGAGCATTTACACTGCTTTATATACTAGTATTAATCTTGTACAACAAGTTGGTGTATCACTAAATAAATTTGGTCTTCTGCTTAAGGATATAACATGCACAATATAATTACCATTTTTATATCGATACACAGAAGACCTCTAACCACTTATTTGATGATACACCAAAATGAACAGCATCTAATTACATGTATAGCTTTGCTTGAAGCAGGGTAGCTTTGCTTGAAACTTAATTATCATAGATACACTATAAGTGCTAAAATTCCTAGTGGGAAAACAAAGTTTAACCCTTCATGGATGGAGAAGTTGGACAACAGTGGAAAAACACTGGGATCATGGTGCAAGAGAGATACCGGCAATGAGTTCGCAAGATATCGTACTGTCTGAATGAAGTCCATCTTGTAGTAATTCTGGTGCTAATCAACTTATAAGTCATGCAGATGGATAAAAACACAAGGAAAACATGAAATACATGCATGATAATTCACAAAAGCGTTTTTTTGGAAGTGCCCAAAAGCCAAGCAGCTCTCAGGGTTGTGGGGATAAATCTATCTGTATTCAAGTACATCCATCAAACAAGGAACAGGTACAAAAGGCTGAAATCTTCTGGGCCCTTAAGGTAGCTTCAAGTGGGTATCCATACAGAACATGTGATGGCACTCCTGCTCTGTTTCAAGCTATGTTTCCTGGACCTGTGTCTAAAAAATAAGTATTATGTATTCCTACTTTTGAGGGAAAAGTTCCTACTTTTTCCTACTTTTTTCCTACTTTTCTTGCAAAAGTAGTTCCTATTTTTTCCTACTTTTTGAAAAAAGGTCACTTGACAGCCTGTGCACATTACTACTTGTTTATGCACATTTCCACTTGTTCGTGCACATTACCACTTGTTCTTGCACATTACCACTTGTTCATGCACATTTTACTTCTTGTTCATGCACATTACCACTTGTTCGTGCACATAACCACTTGTTCATGCACATTTTACTACTTGTTCATGCACATAACTACTTGGTCATGCACATTACCACTTGTCCTTGCACATTTTACTCCAAAATATCAGTTCAGTCTTAGAATTTGAGCTGCACTCTGTATAAAGGAGGTTTAATTGGTGTTTCATGGTTAAGTGTTGTCCCATATTAGCCTATGCAGTCGGCACAGGCTAATCAGGAACAACATTTCTGCCTAAACTTGAATTTTGCTAAGAAGAGACTTTCTTGAAATGAAAAATATCATAAAAGCGGAGACTTTACCCACATGCATTAAACCCTATTTTCACATAACATGGCTAATTTATATGTGAATACGCAGCTAATGTTAATTTCCAAGAAAAAATCTTCAGTTAAGAGCTGAAATTGCCTGCTGAGTTAATTAAGAATGTTTTTTCGCTACTTGGAAATCTGTGTATTTCTGGCGACTTCCAACTGGGAACATTCAAGTTTTTAATGGAAATTCTTTCTGAAATTTGTGTTCACTTAATGCAGATGTATACAAGATTTATTTTGCTAGATTAAATTCCTATCAGTTAAGGAGAACATCTTTCAGCTAGCACCACAAAATGATTTGTGCATGTGGAGCAAATGTTTGTGCTTATTAAGAATTTGAAAAGGTAGTTATTGAACCCCACCAGTGAACTTTACTGTATAGGCAATTGCTATTTAAAAAAAATTCAAATCTACACCCGTAAATTAAGAACAGTCAAGTTTTTAAGTGAAAATTTGATGTCCAACCTCTTTGATAAACAGTCATGCAGTGAGTGATAATTGAATACATTCTAAACAATACTGTATAATCACAATAATACGTAATTATAATTATATCCCCTGTTACGAAATAAAGCTTTACTTGAATCACCATGGACGTCTGGATGTCCATAGACACAAACTTGTCACCAGGCGTTCTTCTAAAATCTTCAAGTACAACATTCGCACTCAGGGCCTTTTTTTCTTCTTTGGCAAGGGCCTTACATAGGCCCCTCCCCCCAAGAGAAAAGACCCTTCCTCTAAAAGAATATCTTTAAAATGATGAAAATTTCCCCAAATTTCAAGATTGAACTTAAGGAAATTAATTCCCCTTTTCTGAGTTGTTGATAAATTTTCCCCTCGAATGGAAGGCCAATCTGGCCCTTCCCCCAAATCAAGAAAAAAAAGCCCTGGAACTTGCACGCATTCTTCCTCATGATAATTTTTATTAAATTGTCTCTGGGATTGTTATCATTCTACCATAAAAGTTACACATTAGTTACCAGCGGCATCTCAGTAACAGTCCTTTGCAAGTTGTAAGTTCCTTGACATTTGGAACATCTCCAAGGTAATCAGCAATTACTGGTAATCTGCTGTGCAATAAGATTGAAAAATCTTGCACAGGGTTGTTTGAATGAATGAATACCACATGTTTTTTACGTTTATTGGTACAATGTTACCACTTAATTACTGCCAAATAGTCTGTTTTTCATGTTTTTTACATACGATAACTCATTATGTAAGCAGATAGCAGAGATATTAATGACATTCTGATGGCATCATTACTATGTTGGCCTCATTTATTAGCTCGGCTGTTTTCGGAGAAAACCCAAAGTATTGTCATAGCCAGCTCGTCGTGTCGTGTCCGTCGGCGTGTCGTCCGCCGTCCACGTTGTGCTAAAACCTTAACATTTTGTCAAGGTTTTGAACATTGGCTCTAAAATCAAAGTGCTTCAACCTACAACTTTGAAACTTCATATGCAGCTGCACCTTGATGAGTTCTACATGCCACACCCATTTTGGGGTACTAGGTCAAAGGTCAAGGTCACTGTGACCTCTAAAAAAAATAATCTGACAAGCTTTCATCTATTCAAAACTGCACCCGCAGCCGAGCGTGGCACCCGTTATGCGGTGCTCTTGTCATGCTTATATTGACCCAAACATACAAATTGTGTCACAAAATAAATAATTGAAAGTTACTTTTGGTGAGTGTGTTTTTTTGAATTAGAATCATTGTGATTTATGTGGAAATGTAACCACAGCCTGTTGGTCAAAACCATTGGACTAGTAAACATTGCCTGTTGTCAAATGCCTGTGGACAAGTAAAAATTGTCCTGTTGCCTTAAGTATGATGAGTAAAGCTTGCCATTGCCAAATACCTTTAGTCAAGACAAAGTAAGCATTATTCAATGTATCTGGACAATAACACATTTCCCATTTTCAAATACCTGTATACAATTAAACTTTGCCTGTTGCCTACAGAGTGCGTGTGTGTTAGTAAACATAACATATTGCCTGATACCTGTGGATAAGTAAACATAGCCCAGTGCCCAATGCCTGTGTGCTAGTAAACATAGCCCATTGCCCAATGCCTGTGGATAAGTAAACATGGCCAATTGCCAAATGCCTGTGTGCTAGTAAACATAGGATATTGCCCAATACCTGTGGATAAGTAAACATTGCCCATTGCCCAATGCATGTGTGCTAGTAAACATAGCCCATTGCCCAATGCCTGTGGATAAGTAAACATGGCCAATTGCCCAATGCCTGTGACAGTGCGCAAGAAAGCATAGCCCATTGACCAAAGCCTGTGTGCTATTACCATAGCCTATTGCCCAATGCATGAGGAAAAGTAAACTAGCTCAGTGCCCAATGACTGTGTGCTAGTAAACATAGCCCATTGCCCAATGTATGTGTGCTAGTAAAAATAGCCCATGATCTCATGCCTGTGGATAAGTAAACATAGATCAGTGCCATATGCATGTGGATAAGTAAACATAGCCCATTGCCCAATGCATGTGGATAAGTAAACATAGCCCATTGCCCAATGCATGTGGATAAGTAAACATAGCCCACTGCCTGATACCTGTGGATAAGTAAACATAGATCAGTGCCCTATGCCTGTGGATAAGTAAACATAGTCGATTGCTAAATGTCTGTGGATAAGAAAACATAGCCCATTGCTCAATGCCTGTCAGGGTTCGCACAGACCTTGAAAAGTGCTTGAAAATCAAGGTTTATCTTGAAAAGTGCTTAAAAACGATATGGAGTGCTTAAAAGTGCTTATTTTCAACCATAGCCTTGAAAAATGCTTAGAAAGTGCTTGAATTTGGCTGGAAAAGTGCTTGAAAACGGATAAAAATATTTAATTTCCGTGAGTCGGAAGTCGTAGTTTTTTTTCACGATTTATGACGGTTCCGATCTGTTCATACGGGCAGGTACTGGATTGGTACGGGTTGGTACGGGTTTTAGATCGTAAGGGAGGCAACTACTACTAATCTTCCGCCAATTGGTCTTCTTCGTTTTGTGTTGTACGCATTATGCCATTACGGTGCTGACAAATATGCCAGCGAATAAGTGCATTTTTCAGAAAGGGTGGCTTTTGAAGTACCCTTGGGTTGTTGACAATGCCTATTCTAAAGTCAAAGCATCTTGTAAAGAACACGGAACAGGTATAGAGATCGACAGTATGGGGGAATAAACGTTGAAAAGCCACCTAAAATGCAGTTTGTCTGTGAAGCAAATTCATTCGGTTAACCCAATTCATTCAGACGTACTGCAAAAGACAAAAGACAAAAAAGTTGCACTTGACTGATTGTCAAATAAATAAGATGATACTGTGAAGAAACTGCAATCTGTTTAAATGAGTGCAGACTCTCAGTCTGAACATATACAGTACACTATTGCATCTATAACAGATTTTACATGTACATGTGTACCTGCTGTAGAAAATTAAGTATAATTTTTACAAGCCTCAATTAATACATGGCATTTTATATTGGCGTTGCGAGATTCTGTACATTTGTAGTTTTCTATTTTTACTTCAGATTTAATTTGTATCAGATGCATAATTGTCTTTAACATTTTGTAGCAGCTATATTATACCACTGGAATATCTGTTATGAACATTTAGAATACATAATGATATTCAATACAAATAACAGTTTCTTTTTGGTATGTGTAATGCCCCGGTCAATTACTATATCATAATGAAATATCTTACTTTTGATTAAGCAGTTGTTACTGTAGCAGGGTAGTGCAGACTGTTGAAATTCACATAGAATGTTAGGCAAGAAGAGACCAATTTAGCGAAAATATTGTCAGTATTGGCCACAGAATAATAAACAGTTTTCAGTAGGTCGGACTAAAAAGTGCTTGAATTTGGATTTTTTCCCTTGAAAAGTGCTTAAAAAGTGCTTGAATTTCATTGGAGAAAATCTGTATGAACCCTGGGCTGTGGATAAGTAAACATAGCCCTGTGCCTATGAAAATAAATGACTTTGACAGTGTGCTATAAAACATAGTTCAGTGACCAATGCCTGTGTGCTGGTAAACATAGCTTAGTGTTCAATGCCTGTGTATAAGGAAACATAGCTCATTGCTCAATGCATGTGGATAAGTAAACATAGCTCATTGACTCATTGCCTGTGGATACATAAACATAGCTCAGTGCCTGATGCCTGTGTGCTAGTAAACATAGCTTAGTTACCAATCCTTGTGGATAAGTAAACATAGCTCAGTGCCCAATGCCTTTGGATTATTTAACATAGCTCAGTACCCTATGCCTGTGGATAAGTAATCATAGTCCATTGCTCAATGACTGTGGATAAGTAAACATTGCCCATTGCCCAATGCCTGTGTGCTAGTAAACATAGCCAATTGCCCAATGCCTGTGTGCTAGTAAACATAGCTCAGTGCCCTTTGCCTGTGGATAAGTAAACATTGCCTAATGCCTGTGTGTTAGTAAACATAGCCAATTGCCCAATGCTTGTGGATAAGTAAACATTGCCCATTGCCCAATGCCTGTTTGCTAGTAAAACATAGCCAATTACCCAATGCCTCTGGATAAGCATGGGTGAAAGTGTTCCGTATTATTACGGAATTCCGTATTTTTTGGCTTCTCAGAGGTCGTTTTCGTGAATCATGTAAATCCGATGAGATTTTGTTGGGGGGGGGGGGGGGGGGGTAGGCAATGTGTCCAGCAATGCCGATAAACAAAATGCGCTCGATTCCAGACGTGATAAATTGGTTTCCCACTGTTCTGTTAACCCATATCTATTTATAGATTTGACGCGGCCATTGCTTCTCTATTAGTCTATCCCCCTGGGCGTATTGCTCTTTCATTTCTCGTGAATCGTTCTATCCCTCTGGGCACTATTCGCCCGAAATAACATGTCTCCCGCAAGACCGCCCGCGCCTGCAGAAGGCAGCATGGCGTCACCCTCATTAGAATATTCTGGCGAAACCTGCCGATAATTTACGATTCCTTTGTCTATGAAATGGTTTACCGCATGGAATTACTCGAAGTTAATCGGGAATCTGACTCGGTTTCCAAAAAAGCGTTTTGATTGGTTTACGTAAATCGGTCAACCAATAGAAATCGACGTTATGAAACGGTCTTATCTCTCAAAAAAATATGGCGGACAAGTCAAAATAACTACTTCCGAAACCAAAAAAACATGATCAAATCATGTATTTGCTTCCGGGGTTCGACAAAAAAAAGAACTTGAAAGTGATGTGAAAAACAAGTGGCGATGACAATGGCTCCATGAAAGAGACTCTCGTGGAGAGAAATGGGGAGATTGGTTTAACAAACAAACAAAAAATCATTCCGGGTAGCGCATATGATATTGTGATATCTGTTTCAAAACGATCAAGTACCAATCAAATGGGAAAAAGGCGTTTAAGTCTCACGCCGAGAACGTTACGCATGTGAAAAATTACCGGATTTGTAAATTAAATCATTAGTAAATAACTAGATAAGATATAAAAACAAATTACTTAAAAATACAAGACAGAAAATGTATTGCCAAAACATGTTAATTGATCTATATTATACTGTAAATATTTGTACATTGTGTATATAGTTGTGAAAGTTTAGTGTTATCTTAAAGATTTTGCCTATCACATTTGATCTACATGAAATGTTTAAGAAATAGATTGTGATATATTCTAGCCAAACTAACAGTTTTTTTCTGTTTTGAATCACTTAAAAATACAGGTGTCTTTAAGCTTAGGAGAAGTGATTTCTTTGTTTCAAATAAGCTAAAATGCAGGAGCTTCCGGGGGCCAGAGGCCCCCTGGGCCCCTAGCCAGGGCCCTTTGCCCTGGACCCACTGGGGGCCCTATCGGCCCCCAGATTTTATTTTCAGTATTTTGGGAATTTCCTACTTTCACCCATGGATAAGTAAATATTGCCCGTTGCCCAATCTCTGTGGATAAGTAAACATAGCTCAGTGCCTGATGCCTGTGGATTACTTTACTTAGCCCATTGCCCAATGCCTGTGGATAAGTGAACATAGCTCAGTGACCAATGTCTGTTGACCAATTTCCCATTGCTCAATGACCATGGGCAAGAAAACATGAAAAAGGCAGAAAAAAGAAGAAATATGTAAATATAGAGTAACTCGAAAGGCAAATATATAAGTGATTCATTAATGTGTTAAAGGGTGGAAACGCCTGATAGCAAGAGCCCCAGTTTGATGGTTGATGCTATCTGCATTTCTTTGAGAAAAACTCATAAGCTACAACAACTGTTGGCTTGTTCCAAAATCGAGCTGTTTTGATGATGGAGAGGACGCAAATCTGATGTGATCGTGGATGGTGTGGGAGGGTATAAGGGTATAAACCTGTTTGGTGGAGAGGACGCAAATCTGATGTGATCGTGGGTGGTGTGGGAGGGTATAAGGGTATAACCTGTTTGATGGAGAGGACGCAAATCTGATGTTATCGTGGGTGGTGTGGGAGGGTATAAACCAGTTTGGTGGAGAGGACGCAAATCTGATGTGATCTAGGGTGGTGTGGGAGGGTACAAGGGTATAAACCTGTTTTGTCTGTTATGCTGTGGGGGGGGGGGGGGCATTCCACTGAAATAGGTTTTCTTGCCAAATACAAATCTTAGGGTGATATTTTTTCCTTTTTGAAGTAATATCCTTGTTATATGTAATTATTGATAAGTATCTTATAAAAACATACCATCCTCATATTTGTTAAAAACAGTTAATTGTTTATCTTTGTTACCCTTTGAAGTAAACCTTAGTGTCTTTGTTTATAATTTTCTCAAAGGGAGATCAGGTTCCACAGACCTTACTTGACCCCTTAATGGCCCTTTTATCTGAGAATCTGGTCGGTTTTGCTGGAACTAACCACCTTAAATTATTCACTAATACTGAATTATCTCTGAACTCATCAAAAGTTAATCTGCAAACCATCTGTCATAATCTCTTAGACATTAAATATGTCAGTAGCCCAAATTTACCTGGCTATGATTTGGCCCCAGATGTTTAAGGGATAATTATAGGGTTTTTATTGCTGGGTTTCTAGATAAGATTTGTTTGCATATGTGTAGACAGTATTTTCTGGAGAACTGTCAGTTCTGACAACAGGCTGGCATGTTCACTATGGTTAGAGGTTATTTAAGTTGTGACACTGCTATTTTTTTCTTGGGCGAAAAAGTAACGCTCATGATAAATTTTGTTTTGCTTTTTCTTTCGTACATGCCAAATATTGAAATATTGTTGGCACATTGCGCTATTATTGCATGCTTACTGGAAATGTTTGTACTTTTAGAAACCTATGCTTATCATAATGCCAGGTAATTGGCTTCAAAACTTCACAACCAACAAAAAGCCTACTGTGTACCCCATGGGTATTTAAGAAGATTTCCTATGCACCATAAAGTGTGTTGTATTCTCTGTTGTAAAATTATGATTAATTAATATCATGGCTTGTTGGGATTTCAAGGTTTAATTGATGGGTTTTGAAGGTGTCATTAATTTCCACACCATAAGACCATTTCAGCATGATAACATCTGAAATTAGAAACATTGAAAATCCTCTGAATGCTCATCCCAGCACTTTAATAATAATTGGTATCCTGCTGTAGATTGCTCTGTAGTATTAATTAATTCATACTTAAATTTATGTCTGATGGGATCTTGTTAATCAGTTTTGATGCCATCATAAAAATGTGAATAATGAGCTGTGCCCTCACAAAGTGTGTTTGTGTTTGTTTGTTGTTGTTTTTTATTTGGGGGGGGGGGGGGGCATAACATATAGCACTTTTATGCCCTTCTTATAACTTCATAATTTATTGTGCAAATTTTGAAATAACTTGCCAAATATTATCACTGTGTCAGGAGGGTTATCCTGCACAACACTTTGCCACACAATTAACCCTTTCCCCATCAGAAGCAAAGTGAACATGGCTTTTGCAACCAGCATAAAACCAGAACAGCCTGCGAGTAACTCGCAGTCTCTTCAGGTTTTATGGTGTTTGCTACTCATCAGTATCTAATGGATGATGGTTGGAAATGAAGCCTTTAAAACTAGAATCTAGTAAAAAAGATCTTTAATTTAATTTAACTTTCTGAGTGACTACAAATGCGTCAAAATACATAATCTAAGGGGTAAAGGGTTAAAAGGTCTATTACAGCTAAATACAGTTGACTGTGCCCATCTTATACATGTCTTGTTTTCATGTTGCATTAACTCTTCCAGTGCTGGAACCGAATTTTGAAAGCCTTTGCAAACAGTTTGGATCCAGATGAGATGCCACAGAACGTGGCGTCTCATCAGGATCCAAACTGTTTGCTATTCTGATAGTATTCTTTGAAAAAAATCAAAGAAAATGCTAATTTTAGAAATTCAGCAGACGACATTTTTGCAGACGACAAATTTCCCAGCATGCAAAGGGTTAAATGGGGAGTTTGGGCTTGACCAGCATGTGAGTATGAATGAAGAAAATAATATAAAATTTAATAATAATCTTTATATGACACCGTCAATCAAATATTGTTTAATTAAATGAAATTGGTTACGAACAAGTTTAAAAGGATATCTACTCATTTATTGTTGTTTGTTACAGAATCAAAATTGTGTCTGTTTGTCGAATGTGTGTCGAATGAATTAATATGCGAAGAGTAAATGGGTTTTTCCCTGCTTTGAATAATTTGTCTTGCATAGATAGGGCAATTTTTTGCTTTACAGCGCAAAATTATGTGGCATTGATAAAAGTGTGCTTTCGTTTATTTTCTAATACTGATTCTTCTGAACTTGTATTCTAGTTTTTTATGCCCCCAGATCGAAAGATGGGGGGTATAATGTTTTTGGCCTGTCTGTCATTGTATGTGTCTCAGTGTGTGTGTGTGTCCCAAAACTTTTACAAAAACTTTAACTTTCTTCATAACTATTGCAATATTGAACATTGCAACTTGATATTTGGCATGCATGTGTATCTCATGGAGCTGCACATTTTGAGTGGTGAAAGGTCAAGGTCATCCTGTAAGGTCAAATGTCCACAAAAAAATCAAAGCGGTGCATTAGGGGGCATTGTGTTTCTAACAAACACATCTCTTGTTATTCATAAGTGTTATTTTTTCTGTTTTGAAACAAGTAATAATATACATAATTATGCTTTAATTGCTTCTAGCTGAGTTTTATTTACAATAATAATAAATTATGCTATCATCATAAACGTTCACACAAACAAGTAAAAATTGTTGATATGCATGTTAAAAATCTCTTGCTGCATTGGCACAGAATTTCTTCACCCCTTAAAAAATGATGTGAGGTTACTGCATGACTGTATTATAATGAATGTGTTGTTCACATGACAGTAATAAATAATTAAATAAGAGGTCAAGTTTATGTTTTGATCACACCTGACCTGTCACACAGTCACCTGATGAGCGATTGTAAGTGGTTTGAGTGTGAAAATGTTGTATCTGATCCCCATCTTAATATCAGATCAGGGCTCGAAATTAACACTCGCACGCTCGCAAAATGCGAGTGTAAAATACTGATTGCGAGTTAAGTTTTAAGCCACTAGTATTTTTTTGCGAGTAAAGAAATAGTGGAAAAAAACTAGTAATATAAATGCACTCGACGTCATGAACGCTAAACCGAAGGTCAATTTATAGAACGTCTGAATACCTGTATGCGGAAGCGCGCACCTTGTATGTAGATTGGTATACTTATAGTTCAGATACGCGGATAGTATTGGTACAAAAAACGTGAAACAGTCGACTATTCACATTTGTTCATTGAACTTGAACAGACATGGCGTCGAAACCAAACATAATTAGTTTCTTTTTGCCTACAGGCGGAAATAAAAATACGAAAGATAAAGCAAAGTTAACCGTTGATTTGTATTTTGGTGACATCACACTCAACACGATATCATAGCTGATTTTTTTCAATATTTGAAAACCCATTAAAAATATCCCAAACTGACACTTAAACTTTGTTTTCTGAGTGAACACGACACACTTATATTTGAAAACAATACCCTTATGGTCAAAGGACAAGGTTTTTTTTGGCCCGATTTTATAGCCGAAATTCGGCTATGTTCCCAATCCCAAAAAGTATACTTTTTTCCCAAAATGTGGCAAAAAATTCCCATTAAAAAAAATTATTATTATTTTTTTTTTTTTTTTTTAAAAGAAGTGTCTAATGCGTATTTTATCTCAATTTTAATTCAATTACATCTAACAAAGTATTATATGAATTTATTTTCCCAATTTCATGAAAATGCCGATAAAATTCCCAATTCCAAAGCCATGGGCTGTCTTCCCAAAAAGTGGAAAAAAAACCCTGAAGGAACTGATATCTTTGTATGATTGCAGAAATAAAATTTGTATGTTAAGTACTTTTTATTTTGTTTAATAGTACTAAATTAATGTCCAAACTTTTTTTATGTTTCTTGCAAAATTTGCGAGACTGTTTTTGATTTTGCGAGTTGGTATTAAAGCTGCTCGCAATGTTTTGCAAGTAGAAAAAAAAGTTAATTTCGAGCCCTGCAGATACAATTGATTAACACTGAACCCTTGACATACAAAATGTTCTTTCTGTAGCCTCACAGACTGAGTACAATTGCATTAATTTGATGTTGTAATAAATGAGTTACTTCTGGCATTTATAGCCAGCAAATATTTGGCAATTATGTATGGGATTTATGACTGACTTGATTAATTTTTGCATCACATAATAATAATTGCGCTATTAATTAATGAAGACATAGAGTAATATGATGGACTTTGGGTCCAGTTCATTAACCCAATTAATTTACTATTGTCATGCGTTTGTTGTTAGCTCGGCTTTTTTCGGAGGAAACCGGAGGTATTGTCATAGCCAGCTTGTCCCCTGTCAGCGTCTAGCTAAAACCTTAACATAGGCTCTAAAATCAAAGTGCTTCCACCTACAACTTTGAAACTTCATATGCAGCTGAACCTTGATGAGTTCTTCATGGCACATCCATTTTTGGGTCACTATGTCGAAGGTCAAGGTCACTGTCCTGTCACAAAGCTTTCATTTATTCAAAATTGCACCCACAGCCGAGTGTTGGCACCGCTATGCGGTGCTTTTGTTACTGTTTATGTTCATTTGGGAAATAAATTTTCATTACATGTAAATCTCAATCAAACACATTGTAAATAATTTTAAGCATTAATATTCTGTTTTTTTTTAGTATCTTGAATAAGATCCATAATATGTGTAATATGTGTGAATAGATTATTAACCTTGTTTGTTTCTGGTACTTATTGCTTTCACATAATGTTTCTTAGTTCTTTCCTTAACTCTTTCAGTGCTGGAACCGAATTTTGAAGGCCTTTGCAAACAGTTTGGATCCAGATGAGCCGCCACAGAACATGGCGTCTCATCAGGATTCAAACTGTTTGCTATTCTTATAGTATTCTTTGGAAAAAAAAATGAAGAAAATGCTAATTTTAGAAATTCAATAGACAACATTTTAGCAGACGACAAATTTCCCAGCATGCAAAGGGTTAAAAAGCAGAAACATTTGTACCAAATATTTGTTTCAAACCATGTCTACAGCGATAACAGCAATTGCCATGTTATGTTGCTGAGCATACATGTATACATCCATGTTTCTTACCAAAACATTCTGTAGCACCTATGCATTTATTATTTAATTAGACTGGTTCCTATCAGACCCTGCCCCAATTATTGATGTTGTACAGACCCTAATTAGCACCAGTCTGATCAAAATCATTCATAAACTGAATTTGTGAACTCCTGTCTTTATAAAGCCAGAGCAGCCTAAATGTTGATACACAAAGCTTGTCTTGTAGTAGTTTTGCTCCGAGAAGAGATTTGGCCCTCATATTTTTACTGGTCTGTTATTTTTTGCTGCTCCTCATCATGATAATTGGCTACTTTTCCAGTAGGACTTATTTGCCAAATTATTTTGTTTTGACAGGCGTTGATGATTTCTTAAAAATCTCCTTCTGTAACCAAGACTGCTTATCGTACTCAAGTTTTGCCAACTCATCAAAAATTGTATTTGTTAACAGTCATGTTATATGCAAATGTTTATCCTTTCAAACCTCTTAGAGATCTAGGTGATATCATTTGTTAACCCTTTAACCCTTAAATACATATTTTGATGCATTTGTAGTCCCTTGGAAAGTTACCTTTAATTAAATACCTTTCTTACTAAATTCAAGTTTTAAAGGCTTCATGTCCAACCCTTAGATACTGATGAGCAGCAAACAGCATAAAACCTGAACACACTGTGAGTTACTCAATAGCCATTTTCACTTTGCTTCGAAAAGAATTAACTTATTATGTTAAGAATTGAAATTATAACTGTCGAATCCTTAACTAGGTAATTACTTGTTTACATTTGTATTGACAGTTTTAGTCATAGATTATTAAAACAGATGCAATATTAAAGTTACATCTTAGAATGTTGATTAAAAAGTATTGTACAGCTTTGTTGTACACTTCAACACCGTTATTTCGAACACCGATAAGCCGAAGTCACCGTTATTTCGAAGTATTATTCGGGTCCCGATTTTGGTTCTTCTTTGTTTAATGTAAAATTTCATTGTTAATCCGAACTTCGTTAAACCGAAGAAATCGTTATTTCGAAGTGATTCAGTCGGTCCCAACACTATAATTCGCACCTTATTATCAATCTTTAATCCGAAGTCAAAACTGCAAAATACTGAGCGTATTTTCACACCTTGTCGTGGCGCGTCAAAAGCCAATAATTACACCTTTGTCGTCTGTGCGAAAGCTGGTGTTCAGAGAGACATTGCGTATTGGTAAAAAAAAGTTAATTCATTTCCGAAAATGTATTCATATGTTTGTATGTCTGATAATTTGTGCTATTCGTTATATTTTATATGTTCTGTAATTAGACAAAAATACAAAAAACAAGAAAAAGAATCTTTTTATTCCTCCGTTTGTTACAAGTGGAAATCTATTGCTATATGACTAGTTTACGCTTTTAAGTTAGCAACGTTCTATTTTAACAGAATCAAAAAAGCCTTCTGTCAAATGCTTATTTCGAATTATCGTTAATCCGAAGTTTTTTTAACGGTCCCGACGACTTCGAAATAACGGTGTTGAAGTGTATTTAACCCTTTGCATGCTGGGAAATTTGTCGTCTGCTAAAATGTCGTCTGCTGAATTTCTTAAATTAGCATTTTCTTCGATTTTTTTTCAAAGAATACTATCAGAATAGCAAACAGTTTGGATCCAGATGAGACGCCACGTTCTGTGGCGTCTCATCTGGATCCAAACTGTTTGCAAAGGCCTTCACAACTCGGTTCCCGCACTGTAAGGGTTAAAAAAGAATTACTTAAATTTTCTATTTATTATTTATCTTTTGATTAATTTCTATCAAATTTATATAAAATGTTTATTGTTGTTCATTACTTCTCATTCTCAAACAAAATTTTAATTAAATAAAGTTAAAAAGCAAAGCATTTCATCATTTACTCTGGCAATTTATGTAAACATCTGAAAATACTATTGTTTATGTGAAAAAGACAGTGTTTTGTGTGCCCCATTTTTGGCATTCTATGATGCTAATTGTAAAGTTTTGCTGTTGAAATAGAACATTAATCAAATACCATCTCAAAATAAATAAAATTCATTTCATGCAGTTCAAGCCAGTAAAAATTGTTGTTATGCTGATGTGAATCAATTTTTTCTTCTTAATAAGAAATTCAACTACTGTATTATAAAGTTGACTTGCTCCATCAAAACTAGTAATTTGTGGAAAATGAAATTGTCTTATAAATAACAAATTATAAGTGATATGAAGACGAGTGATAAATGATTAGATGATTTTTATCTGCTGAGATTTATGCCCCTTGCCATTTATGAAGTGAAAATTATCAAGACTCCGCATCTGTAAATAAATCGTGGATAAGTTTGGGAATAAATCACGTGCAATGTGATATAAAGAGTTGTAAATAATTATTATTCATGTATCTGTTATTTTCAGATTGAAATGATTTTTTTCCTGAAACTTTTGTGAATAGAAACTAGACCCACACATTCTAGGTCCTGTTTCTAGCTGTCTGACATAGAAATAGATAAATAGAAGATGTCAGTGTTTCATTTGATAATTGATAATGGTACTGAACACTCAAGGTTATCACGAGTATTATTGATTACTTATCAAATTACTTTGTATGCGTTTGATTTTTCAATAACTATGATTGGATAAAATGACAATCCTGCTGAAACACTTGCCAAAATGCTTATATTATACCAACATTGTTTGTTTCCAATGATAACCATGTGAACATTGTTATAACTCAGCCAACAATTGTACAAAAGTAATGGTTTTGTGGAAAAAAACAGGGTTTCATGGATCCATTTCATTCACAATTCCAGTTGGACAAAACTGGCATTGTGTTCACAACTTCATTCTCAAAATGATTGAAACAATGTAATTAACAGTGCAGGTCCAGATATAAATGTTCTAAGAGTTTAGCATTCTACAATCCAGCTAAAGTAAGTGAGATGATAAGAGGAAAATGTAGCAGCAAAGAGATAGGGTAATGGTCTGAGGAGGCATGAATGAATGAAACCCAGGGTGTGTGGCTTGTGAGTGGTCCAGAAATTGTTACATCAATCTATTGTGCGGGCAATTGGTTTGAATTGTATTTATTTATTCTGTTAGGCCAGGTGTATTAATGGACCTAAGTGGTCAGGACCTGCAATTTTGGTTGATCTGTAAATTTTGCTGGTAGGGGCAGGCTGTGCTCTGGCTCAGTTTCTTGGCTAAAAAGTATGGCTTGCTTTAACTTACATAGAAAACATGACATTTATCTAGCTCATTTCTTTTGCTAGCGACTTTTGGAGGAATAAAATAGTGAAATAGCTGAGCTGTTTCCGACATATGGGATTAAAATTTAATATATATGTGTTATTGATTTAAATGCCCAATATAATGCAAGCAATGTAGGTTAGGCACTCTTTGAAGAATACACTCATGTTTATCTAAATGATGCATTCATTTTAACCTACTCATTTTCCATGATTAAATAGCAGCTATTTTCAAAATTTAGTGCATATTAATTCGGTTAGGGGGTGGTGGATTTTTTTTACTAAGGGAGTTAATCCATTCAAAAGGCTTTCACTTAAAAGGATCTCATTATTCAAGTGTTGTCTCCCTTGCATCTTCTATTTTGTATAAAACTTAAACAACTTATATTCTAATGAATATATTTTGTCAAAATCTATTCAGAGTTTGTGATGGCTATTTATTTATAAATTGTACTACATTGATTACTAGCAGATTTCTACCTATTTCTGCAAGTGTGAAAAACTCGTAAGCAATAAGATTACGAGCGCATTCAGGATATCAGTATAGGGCTAAGCAAATATTGTTAGTGTCATTGTTATTTTTGTCATTTTTTTTTTCACTTTTGCAAGTCTCATTCTATTTGTGGAGCTGATATTTACTGTATCAACATGAAACTTAAAGGAAATGTCAATAGGAAGCACACTCATATTTCATGAGTGAGATTTTTACTGCAGATTTTGTGAGGCATCATTAATATTAAAGGGCATCATTTTCAGCACTAGTTATATTTTTGCTATCATGCAAACATTTTACAAATCCCCTGCCACTCTAAATGCATGCTTTATATAACATGGTAGAGATTTTATCAGACCTGACTTTCTTGGAAAGATCATATTTCATTTTCATGCATTGAAAATTGTGAATAACATGTGCTCATAATTTCATACCTGATCAGTTGAGTATGGGAGTGATTTAGTACATCTTGTAACATGGAGGCAAAATATGTTTCTTTTCTGTTAATTCTTTTTGTCCTCCACTGACCCCTGGAGTCCTGGAGTAAAATGTTTACCACTTAGACCACTCGGCCATTCTTCCGAATACATAGCCAGATGTATTTTATACTTTGTATAGCAATCCTCGTAGTTTCACAAAATATAACGACAACAACAGAACTCTCCAAATTATAAATCGTTTTAAGATGCATATAATGGCTATTTTAGAGCATGTTAAATGTTCGTTATTACTGTTTCTTCATAAAATGTCATAACTAAAACGAAAATTTGCGAATCTGAAACAATTTTTTTCAATTTTGTCAATTTACCCAAACGTGAAAAGGCCCCTTAATATCTCCAGTACTCTTGTTATTTCTTACTCCATTACCTGAAATATTTCAAAACTCTGATCAAAATTCAGTGTCTTTTTTGTAACAATTTCCAGGTTTTTTTTCCCACTTTTTGGGTAGATAGCCCATGGCTTTGGAATTGGGAATTTTATCGGCATTTTCATGAAATTGGGAAAATAAATTCATTAGCCCTTTTTTCCACACGAAAAGTCCACTGATTAGGGAAATACTAAATTTGATTTAACTCTTTATAATCATTCAAATTAAAAGAAAAAAATCATATAATAATTTGTTAGATGTAATTGAATTAAAATTGAGATAAAATACACATAAGACTTCTTTCTAAAAAAAAAAAAAATTTTTTTTTTTTTTTTGGAAATTGGGAATTTTTTGCCACATTTTGGGAAAAAAGAATACTTTTTGGGTTAGGGAACATATCCGAATTTCGGCTATAAAATCGGGCCAAAAAAAAACCTAATTTCCATAGGTTAAAATAACATTTCTGTTACAATTTTGTGTTTAATTTATGATTTTTGTCATTAAGTCAATCATAATTTAGATTGGAAAAAACTTTAAATAATAGTACAATAATAGCAAATGTATTGTACTCTGTCAATGCAATCGGTAGTGAAATTTAATGAGAAAAACATGAATAAAATAAACAATTAGCTGATTGCTTCTAACCTTTTTATTCTGATTTAAGATTCTAAGAGAATGTTTGCAACAGGACAACAATGGGTGTGATTGTGGGATAATCATTCAGCAGATAATGGGGAAATGTTGAAATGCACTTGTTCCATATCTTCTGGTGTTGGGTTTTACCCTTTCAGTGCGGGAACCTAATTTTAAAGGCCTTTGCAAACAGTTTGGATCCAGATGAGACGCCACAGAACGTGGCGTCTCATCAGGATCCAAACTGTTTGCTATTCTGATAGTATTCTTTGAAAAAAAATCGAAGAAAATGCTAATTTTAGAAATTCAGCAGACGACATTTTTGCAGACGACAAATTTCCCAGCATGCAAAGGGTTAACATGTTTTTCTGGCATAACTGTGAACATGATAGTTCTTAGGCTATCTTGTTAGTGCACTTTGTCTATGGAATGCATGCATGCACATTTGATGTGAACAAAAACCAAATTTGACAAAGCATAGCTGTGCCTGATGTGAAGTTGAGACAGAGATAAGACATATTATAAACGCCCATTGTTTTCTGGGCAGACTTTTCTATGAAAAGCCTGATATTTAAATTGGTTAATCACATCACTATAAACTATGGTTGTCAGAAAAAACAAGGGTAATGCGGTAATGGTTATGCTATGAATGCAAACTGATAAAGGGAAAATGTGTGTATAAACAATTTGGCAACTTCAAGGCAGCTGCTTTTTGACATTTGTGGGAACATTTTGGACTAAAAGCAGGTCACAAATCTTGTATGGGTCTCTATGTTAATACATTTTAGGTCAGAAGCATGGGTTCAAGTCAACTTTATGCCCATATAGTCTGGATTGAGAGTCCATATTGTTTTTTCAGGTAAAAAAATTGTGTCCAAATTGATAAAACAATTTAAAGCCAGTGTCCATTAATCAATTTTTCAAGTCAAAAAGCAGCGTCTATATTGATTGCAAATCTCAAGAGCCAGTGCACTAATTGTCCACATTGGTTTATCAGGTCTAAAAGCAGTGCTCAGCAGTGTCCAGTTTGATTGAAAATGTCAAGAGCCAGTGCACTATTGTCCACATTGGTTTATCAGGTCTAAAAGCAGTGCCCAGCAGTGCTCAGTTTGATTAAACATGTCAAAAGTCAGTGCACTAGAGTCCACATTGGTTCACAGGTCTAAAAACAGAGCCCAGCAGTGCTCAGTTTGATTAAACATGTCAAGAGTCAGTGCACTATTGTCCACATTGGTTTATCAGGTCTAAAAGCAGTGCCCAGCAGTGCTCAATTTGATTAAACATGTCAAGAGTCAGTGCACTAGTGTTCACATTGGTTTATCAGGTCTAAAAGCAGTGTCCAGTTTGATCGAAAATGTCATAAGTCAGTCAGTGCACTAGTGTCCACATTGGTTTATCAGGTCTAAAAGCAGTGTCCAGTATGATTGAAAATGTCAAAAGCCACTGCACTAGTGTCCATATTGATAAAACAGGTCGAAGCCAGTGTCAATAGTGATGAAATAGGTCAATGCCAGCTTCAAAATTGATTTATTCAGGTCAAAAGCCCATGTCCATTAATTGGTTATTCAGGTGAAAACCAGTGTCAAAATTGATTGGGATGACACTTTATGCTCTTGCATTAAGCCCAGTTTTCACAGAAAGAGGCTCCTATGAAAATTGCTACAAAAGATTAAAACCTCTGGAAGTCGATGCACTTGTTGAGTATGCCGTCGAAGGAATTTGCTTATAGTTTCTGCAAGGTCCGCCTGTCAGTCTGTCGGCACATTTTGATGTCTGCTCTCTAACTCTACCATATTTTATCTGCTCATTATTAAACTTTCTGAAAAATGTGTTCATCATAAAATTGAGGTTGTGTTCATTAACCCTTTCAGTGCTGGAACCGAATTTTGAAGGCCTTTGCAAACAGTTTGGATCCAGATTAGACGCCACTTAACATGGCGTCTCATCAGGATCCAAACTGTTTGCTATTCTGAGTGTTCTTTGAAAAAAAATCAAAGAAAATGCAAATTTTAGAAATTCAGCAGACTACATTTTAGCAGACGACAAATTTCCCAGCATGCAAAGGGTTAATTACCTTCCTACCTTAAATGTCAAGGTCACTCATGAGAGTTCAAAAGTTTAAATTGGGCCAAAATACAGCTTAGCTGGACTGTTGCCTTGCAGGTATATAACATTGTATTTTAGACTAAATTACCATTATAATCAACATCAGGTGTAGGCATCTTATGTGTAAAGGCCTTTGCAAACAGTTTGGATCAAGATCAGACGCTACAAAACGTTGCGTCTGATCAGGATCCTAACTGTTTGTTATTCTGATAGTGGTCTTTGAAAAAATTGAAGAAAATGATGATTTTAGAAATGCAGCAGACACCAATTTAGCAGACAACAAATATCCCAGCATGCAAAGGGTTTAAGATCAAGGTCACATTGAGAGGTCAAAAGTAAAACTTGGCCATAAAACAGCTTATCTGGTTTGTAATTCTTTCATTCTTTTTTTAAACAAATGAACAGAAATCGCCACCGTAATGAGACTGAGTGTCGTGTGTTTCAACCTTCTCATTACCTCAAAGGTCAAAGTCACACTTAGAGGTCAAAAGTCCAGTCTCTGACCCTAAACAGCTTATTTTTGACATAGGTGGATTTTGAAGAGAACATAGGAATGTGTGGTTATCTGTGCATCAAGCACACATGTCTTGTTGTAAAATTGATTTTGCCGATATTGTCTTTTGCTGATAAAATAATGAATTTTCGCTTGAAACTGTTATTTTACTCTCCATTTTACTCTGACACTGCACACCTTGAAATAATTTCAGTAAAACTGAAATCTGTTAAATTTGCCACCTGGGGTGCATTTGAGTGTCAGGTTTGAATAGTTTGTACCTTGCGCTTTCAATATAAATAAAGTGTTCTGTCAAAATGCACTTTCATCTTGTCAAAATCCCGTATCACAAATTGAGCAGGGTGCTAAGGCCAACTGCCATCTTCTGCAGGATTTCAATGTACCAGATATAGGAGGACACTTGAAGAAGCAATGCCGATGCCACAAATCAATGTGATTAAAAGCCATTGGTTTAGCAATTATTACTTTTATAACCAGGCATTTTGGAAGAGGGGGTTTCAACTTCAAGTGGTTACAGCTATTTCGCAGCTAGATACGGATTTGTAAACAAATCTGCACGCCTCAAGTCGGAATCATATTTGTTATTAAATTTTTGCTATTTCCACATTAGATTAGGTTTTATTTCACATTCATTTGTTAAAGGATTGTGTTTGTTTGTATAGAGCGCCATTTAAACACCTACATGAAATATAACTGATAGACATCTTCGCGATGGTTTGTCAAAACCTCGAAATTTCTTACATGTTATGGTGTATTTTTTCTTCTGTACATAATAAATTTTTATTTCTCATTGTAGACTTACATTTGAAACATTCTTTAAGAAGAAAACGCAACATCTAAATATTGAGGGGAAAAAAACAGTTTTAAATATGTCTTAAAATAAGAACTTATTCTTCATCTGAATAGTTTAAGAGTAAAAATAAACAGACATTGTTAATCCTTTCAGTGCGGGAACCGAATTTTGAAGGCCTTTGCAAACAGTTTGGATCCAGATGAGACGCCACAGAGCGTGGCGTCTCATCTGGATCCAAACTGTTTGCTATTCTGATAGTATTTTTTGAAAAAAAATCGAAGAAATGCTAATTGTAGAAATTCAGCAGACAACATTTTAGCAGATGACAAATTTCCCAGCATGCAAAGGGTTAATTAAAAATCAGTAAATCAGTAGATTAAAACTTAAGGTTATATACAAATAAATAGAAAATACTGGGTTAATGGTTATTACTTAAACCACGGGCCTTGGCAAGTGTTGAATGTTTTTGAGCAGAGCATATTAACTTATCATGGGAGGAAATTATTAAAACTTGATACTTATAAACTTATCTTTGTTCAACTCTTACCTAGAACTATATTTATGCGAACATTTATTTGTTTTTCTGTTTTTATTTCGAAAGCAAACAAAAGAAAATGGCTTAAAACAACAATAAAACATCATATGAAGTCGTGAAAACAAACAATGATGTCACTATTTTTGTTAAAAGTCAAAAAGGGCCCAGAGTTTACAAAAATGACTGTTTGATTTTTGTTATGCACAAGTCATGCTTAAAATAAAGTTGTGAAGTTAGAAGATGAGGAAATGTTACTTAATATTTGGTATGCAAAGAGCTTGTGTATATTGAAAGTCATGTCTCTGTTAATTCTATGAACATTGACTCAACTCTCAATAACAGAACAGAACAGTTTGTTTACGACTTAAAGGGGCCTTTTCACAGAATTTGGCATATTTTGAAGTTTGTCATTAAATGCTCTATATTGATAAATGTAAACATTGGATCTTAAAAGCTCCAGTAAAAAATCAAGAATAAAATTTAAAAAAGGGAAAAAAAAGTAGCCGGTACCAGGGCTTGAACCAGTGACCCCTGGAGTCCTGGAGTTAGTCTGAAGTTACAAAACACATTAGCCCTCTCGGCTATTCCGCCGGGTATACACAGGATAAGTATTTTATACCTTATATAAGCAATCTTCATAGTTTCGTAAATTTAAACGACAACAACAGAACTCCAAATTATTCAATCGTTTCGCGTTGCAACGCTTTATAATTTTTAGGTTTTCAAATCATCAAAAGATACATATAATGGCTATATTGGACTATGGTAAATGTTCAGTAATGCTGTTTCCTCACAAATATCATAACTAAAATGAAAATTTGCGAATCTGAAACAACTTTTTTCAATTTTGTCAATTTACCAAACCGTGAAAAGATCCCTTTTTTTTCCTTTTTTATTTTATTCTTGATTTTTTACTGGAGCTTTTTAGATCCAATGTTTACATTAATCAATATAAAGCATTTACTGACAAACTTCAAAACATGCCAAAATCTGTGAAAAGGCCCCTTCAAGGATACACATCTCATCTTCAAAATAACAATAAAGCAATAATAAATACACATGTTCAAAACAACAATTTTGTGTATGCATTTTTACTTTTTTGTGAGAATGCAATATGTAAGAGAAGGCTCTTTTTTTTAACAAAGTTAAGTGGATATTCAAAATCCGTAATTGATTGAAAAAAAATTATGCAGTTAGATATCATATACAAAATTTCAAATCTGGCGTAGAAATATTCTCCATTAATTTTCGACTAAGTCGCATTATACAATGTGAGCTTTGCAAGGATGTGCATTTCTGACACCATCACAGCTGTTTCAATATTATAAATTGTAGTCCGAGTGATTGAGCGATAATTGTTGGATGCAATAACAGAAAACTGGCCTGCTCTTGTTTAACTTTGATGTGATGTGCAAACCAATGCAAACAATAGCGGTATTCAATATGGGACAAATCAGATACCTAAATCGGAAAAATAGGAAAAAACAACAGACTTGTAACAAATGCTTTTTAATGATCCCTCCACAATCTAATTTGATGCCAAAGTATTAAAATACCTACTTAGGCGGATCAAATATCCACCTACTTTATCACCGGTGTACGAAATTTATATCAAGTATAATATTCTGTCAAAAAATCTCGGTGAGCTAAACTCTGTGCTTGCTGCATACCTTGCGATAAAATAACACTGTGACAAGATACTGTGGTTAAGGAGGAAGGTTCATTTACGTCTCAGGTATACTGAGTTTAAGTGTCATATACAAAACAGTTCCATTTTGGTATCTTGCATCTTGACCATAGTTTAAGAAATTGTGTTGGGCAAAGACATCTGCTGTGAACTGTAACTGTATATCGTTGAACTTCATCCTGTTGTCTGCTTGAAGTTTGAAAGTGTTCTGCTGTTTCTTCAAAGAGTCTGCTGTTCAGCTTTAAGTCTTCTGCAGTTTCTTGAAGTCGTCTGCTGCTGTTGATTTTGAAAGTCTTCTGCTGTTTCTTGAAGTCGTCTTCTGTGTTTTTTGTTGTCTGCTGCTGTGAGACCTAGCATCCCAAATGTCGGTCACCATTGGAGACATCAACGAGTTTATGAAGAGGCAGACGTTCCTATTGGCCAATCTACCACAGGTTTGATTAACATTTTAATTGCATTTTAATTGACAAAATTGCAGTTTGTTGAAGTGACGTATTCTTGATAATAAAGATGCATGGAAAAATAAGTACATTTTACAATGTAATGTCATTTTGATTGGAAAAAAATGCCACTTTTCTTTAATGACATCGTTTGATAGTGAAGATGTTTAGTAAAAATATGAATATTTTGCACAAATAATGGCTCGTTTGTTTTTTTGACCTCTAATCTTTTAAATATCATTATTAAACATTAAGGAGAACATTTTTCATATGAATCGCTGTATTTTAATCAAAGTTATTAATGATTTAGGGATTTAATATTACGTCATAATAATGAAACAGTCTTTGTTTTTTTTTACAATCCAAGATCATCCCTGCAAAGCAATGTTTGGTTTAAGTGATTGAGTGAATGCTGATTGAGTATAAATTATTCTGCTGTTGTTTTATATAATAACTACTATAGTGATGAAATATTGTGCTCTTATTTAGTTAATGGATGCCTGAAGATTAAATATTATTTTTGGATACTTTGTTTACCTACCTTAAAATATACATCAGAAAGTAGGAAGTAAAAAATGTTTTACACATTTAATAGTTACCCTTTTTGGCTGTCAATGGCAACACATTCAAATAAAAAAAAGAGAAAATAGACTGACTTTTCACAGCCCTCCTCACCGCCCCCCCCCCCCCCCAATAAAAACAAAAAACAAAACAAAAACACAACAAACAACAACAAAAAACACAACAAACAAACGAAACAAAACAACAACAAACAAAAAACAACAACAACTCACAAGGCTTTGTAAATTGTTAGCATTTGTTCAAAACTATCTTGAATTGATCCCTTTTCTTCTGATTAGTGGCAACAAAATCATGTTCAACATTGCTCTATATTTATATAAGGTTCCCTATGTATTACAAGTTCACACTGGCTCAGTATATGAGCCTCACTCTTAACCCTTTGCATGCTGGGAAATTTGTCGTCTGCTAAAATGTTGTCTGCTGAATTTCTAAAATTGGCATTTTCTTTGATTTTTTTCAAAAAATACTATCAGAATAGCTAACAGTTTGGATCCAGATGAGACGCCATGTTCTGTGGTGTCTCATCTGGATCCAAACTGTTTGCAAAGGCCTTTAAAATTCGGTTCCAGCGCTGAAAGGGTTAAAAAAAGGGGCCTGTATGCATGTGTGTAAAGTGTCCTCACAGATTAGCCTGTGTAGTTCATACAGGCTATTCACGAAAGATAACTTTCTAGATCGACTTGATAATGGTATAGAAGTGACTTCCTTTAGATGAAAAATTCCATAAAAGAGGAAAGTGTTTTCGTTCCTGATTGGCCTGTGCAGACTGCACAGGCTTATCTGGGACGTCACTTGATGTGCATGCATTAAGTCACATTTTGCCAGAGTGCAGCTCATATCATAAACTGTCCCATATGGTGCAGGTTCAACGCCCCAGCATCTTGGATTGCGCAATCTGTGCCCATATAATGATTACTATTCCTTTGTTAACAAAAATATATATAATCAATTAAAGTTTATGTTTACAATGCTAGGGTAGCTATTATCAATGAATCCCGTATGTAACAATCATACTGAATAACATTCTAGAAATGTGACCTATTTATCATTCCTGACCCCTCACTCACTCCCCGACCTGTGTAAAATCTTTATCTCAATTTGAAGTCTGAACAAAAATTGTTGTTTACAGGGGCCTGTGAGTTTATCATTAAGAGTTTCAAGTCAACCATTTAATTAAAAAAATAAAAATGAATAAATAGACGACAATAACAGTATTTTGGTTTTATTAGAAAGTAAAAAGTATGACACTTTAATGAATGTATGCCTTTTCACTTTTACAGATGTGATGATGTACAGCTGTTGAATGTTGATTAATTGAGTCCTGTTCTGAGAAAACTTGGCATAATGCATGTGCGTAAAGTGTCGTCCCAGATTAGCCTGTGCAGTCTGCACAGGCTAATCAGGGACGACACTTTCCGCCTAAATTGGATTTTTGCTAAGAAGAGACTTCATTTAAACGAAAATTGTCATTAAAGCGGAAAGTGTCATCCCTAATTAGCCTGTGCGGTTTGCATAGGCTTATCTGGGATGACACTTTACCCACATGCATTATGCCCAGTTTTCTCAGAACACGACTCAATTTATTGCAATATATTTGTTTAGATTTCATTTTTTAAGTTTTTGCCTATGAAGCAAGTTTACAAAGCTAATCGGTTTAAACAACATTAAACTTAATGTGTGCTGCATAACAAAACAAGATGTGTTTGTGAAACACTATGTCCCCCCATGTATTTGACCTTTGACCTTGAAGGATGACCTTGACCTTTCACCACTCAAAATGTGCAGCTTCATGAGATACACATGCATACCAAATATCAAGTTGCTATCTTCAATATTGCAAAAGTTATGACCAATGTTAAAGTTTGACGCAAGCAAACCAACAAACAAACCAAACAGACAGGACAAAAACAATACGTCCCCCAGTATAGACTGGGAGACAAAAAAACAGACTCTTTATTTTGCATTATATGTTTTATGATGCAAAATTTAAGAGGAGCTGTGTTTCTATTGAGATATATGCATGATAAAGCACTTTTTTAATATGAATCGGATACAGCACTTTCTTAATAGACCCTTAAAGAAATGTTCATGGATTGCATGCACATCCTGTACAATCACATTATAAGCTTATCACAGGGCAGTAAAAGTTTTTATATATATTTATAAAACACTTAAATTTCATTTCATTTTTATCAGTATTTTATTAACTTTTCAAGTTATGACTTCTCCTTTTAAATTATTAAACACTCAAGTTGTTTGAGATTTTGTCCTTACCATGAGGTTCGCAAATCCGCAGAGATTGTTTTTGATGCACAAGAGTTTAGAGAATAGTTAAAATGTTGTTGATATTTGAATAGTTTTTTCCAAGAATCTTACTGGTTTTACTGTTGTATGATGTCTTGGAGATATGATTCATTTTCAGAAAAACTGGCTTTTAATATGAATTTCTTGTGCTGTTTACTTACCTACCTTGTATGCAGGTACAAATTAACTCTTCCAGTGCTGGAACCGAATTTTGAAGGCCTTTGCAAACAGTTTGGATCCAGATGAGACGCCACAGAATGTGGCATCTCATCAGTATCCAAACGGTTTGCTATTCTGATAGTATTCTTTGAAGAAAACGCTAATTTTAGAAATTCAGCAGACAACATTTTAGCAGACAACAAATTTCCCAGCATGCACAGGGTTAATGCACTAACAGTGGTATTTTGTGTTGTGTTGGCCCTGAGAATTGCGTCCATTACTCTGGATCATCCTTCTGTCTGTCAGTTAAGTACTTCTGTTTTGCGCAAGATTTCAGAAACTGACGACCTGAATTAGATGAACTTTTTAAGGCAGCATCTTCAGAGTGTTTATATGAGCATATTGACAGGTCGCTGCAAGGATTTTTCAGGGAGTTAATGCCCTTGGAACACAAATATCTTTTTTAAAGGAATTTTGTATCTGCTTTTAATAAAACTTTGTATGAAGTTTCCCTATATAGTGGACAGCTTGCACATATTGCTATCAGCGCCCTCAGACTACTTTGGGGGAAGGGGTCCGCAGCCCTTAGGAGGGGGAATTTTTCGGGGCGTTTCCCTTTTTGGGCGATTTTTTTACTTACTCTCTCATTATTACATTTGTACATGTTTGCACTATATTCATTGCATTTTTCATAATTTAGTATGTTTGAAAAGATTAAATTGAAATAGAATTGAGATATAATACTCATGAGACACATCTTTCTATTAAAAAATGGAGAATTTTTCCCCCCCCCCAAAAGGGGAAAAAAGTACTTTTCAGGTGGGGGACTGCCATGCCGCCAAAATTCGGCGGCAGATTTGATAGATTGAGGGCCCTGGCTATTCTTGACTGTCATTTATGTTACAGGCATCTTATTATTTGAGCCGTAATCTTTGAAAACCAGGCTTTAAATGCATTTGAGTAAAGGATCGTCTCAGATTAGCTTTTTCAGTCCGCCGCGCAGGCTAATAGAGATGAACATTTCCGCCTTCTTTTGAATTTTCTGTTTAAAGGAAGTTTTCTAAACAATAATCTAGTGCAGGCAGAAAGTGTTGTCCCTGATTATTTAAAGGAAGTTTTCTAAACAATAATCCAGTGCAGGCAGAAAGTGTTGTCCCTGATTAGCCAGTGCAAACTGCTAAGCCTAATGTGGGATGACACTAACCACACATGAATTAGGCCCCATTTTTCCAGGCCAGGCTTATTTTTTATTGTTTCCATGTTCACAATCAGAGTAATCAACTAACTAAAAGAGTAATCAGCTAACAAAAAAAAACATCATCAGGGAGCCCCCAACTGTACCAGCAGATTGGTTTAAAATACTGAAAAATACAACATCATTTTGTTAAATGAATGTTACATTGCTGAATAATGGTATAATTCAGAATGTTTCTAGAAATGTTAGTATATGTTCATGAGTGGTAACTCTGGCTTTGGTTTAAATGCATTGTTATCTCCCTTACTCAATCTCTGAACTCTGAAGCCATAGCTTTTTACCTTTTTTCCTTCTCTCCCTTTTCCTCCTTATAAGGGCACCAGCCCCCAAATAGACAGACCCAGATGCAAAATTTCCCCAAATGTTAAGCTTTTTTTTGGTAAACTTCTTCCTCTTTCACAATTTTGTCTATGTTATTTTTCTATAATTATCCCCAAAATTAAAGACAATTCCCTTTCCCCACATCAAGAAAGCAAGCCCAGGTTAATGTGACTCTTGCGCATTTCTGCACACTTTGCTATTAATTAAAATTCTCTCTGTTTTGAAGGTAAATGGCTTTAGTGCCTGATTTATAACACAATGTTGTATTTGGATATGACACTATTAAATTGCCATTGGTGGTTATGTAGCTGTTTTTAAGTACAATTTGCCATGCTCATTTCACTCATATTACTTGATACTGTATTTTGGTATGCATTATGCGGTTATGTGTTCTAGATTGTAAAATTCTTGTATTTATTTCATCGTTGACCTATGATCCTTAAATGGCGGGCATAATTTGATATCAGCGCAGAGTGTCATAAGATTTGGTATGTGGCATCCATCAACAATGTTTATTTATTATAAATGACACTGAACTGCGAAATATTATCCGTCTATGGTATGCGACAGGCTCAACAGTGCTCGACAAGCTCCGTGAATGGGCCTTAGCACCCATAGCTGCAATGAAACACTGCTAACATGGGCATTGGTGCAACCAACCAAAACATTTTTAAAAAGTCGTCTGTCTTATCATCCTAATGTATACCAGTTTCACCTATTTATATCACCTGCTGGTACTCAAAAGGTTGTATAACATTAAATGATTAAAAGAAATAATATAAAAAAGTTACGTGGGGACTGTTTTTAGCAAAAAGTTTTTAGTGGTTCGAAAAAGTTTTTTTGAAGGATTCAAGAATTTATTGAAATTTGATTTTTTTCGGCAGGGTGGGGAGTTTATGTTGGGATTAAAATGGGATTGCAAATAGATACCTTGGATGTTATGTTTGGGCGTGAAGCGAGGCGTGTAATCAGACCATCAAATATTTCTATTGAAGATGTTAAATAAGACTAGATAGTGAATTGTTGAAGAATGTCTTCTTTTTTTTGTGCCTCAATTTCTTCAAGGTGTGACATTTATCATTGCATAGTCTCATGTTTATGTGAAATTTGGTAATAAATATAATATTTTCGTGTCTCAGTACAATGAAAGTGGAAACTATTTGACAGAAAATGTATTTTTCTAATATTGATTTGATTGACGTGCTGTAGTAATTTCCCCAAGTTATGCTTGCTATTTGGTTTTATTGTGTTTATGAAATTTACAACATGTTTATTTGTTTGCATTTATCCAAGAAACCTTTGATGAGATTGTTGAAAATTTGATGATAAAAAATATAGGTCAATATATTTAAAATTCCATAGCAACCATAAACATAATATATGGCTGTATATTTTGCAAATATGTTATGTTTAAATTATTCAGAACTTGATTTAAGATTTGTGGAATATTTATTAGATATTTTTATATAAGGTATTACTTTATTGGTATTTTTATCACTGTTAGACTCGAGCATGACTATTCATAGACATGATACTAAGCTATTAAATTCGTTTTAATGCCCATTACAAATAGTTAACATTTGGAAACACTATGCAATTAAATTGACAGTGTTTTTTTCATTTTTACTAATGATTCATACATTGATAATGTTCACTAAAACAGAAAAATCATATTATGTTTACCTTAATTGATGACCCCTTAAAAAGTAGTGGGTAAACTATAAACCAATTTTAGGAAACCTCTCAAAATGGTGTTGCGATGTTTTTAATTGGAAAGTATTATGTTATTGTTTGTGACGGCAGTCTGGCGTATTAATCAATAAAACATGCTTGAAATTTAAGTATTGAATTTTAAAGCATTGTTAAAAAACACTTAAAAGTGTACTTAAATATACAGAGTTAAAAGTTTATTATTGCAGAGTTAGACATTATGATCCATTAATTATAAACTTCACTGAAGAATATATGAGTTGTTTTAGCTGTGAAACTCAGTTAATTATAATAAATGAACAGGTATCATGCACTCAGGTATATAACATACACAGTAGATTTGCTCGTAAACAGGCCAATATTGTATTAAGTTCAGTATTTAAGAACAAATACTTGATTATCATGTTGTATTCAAAGTAAGGTTGTCTGATAATAAATTTTAAATGAAATAATACATTGTTAAAATTGATTGAGGTACATTACCCTAGTGGCTATCTGGGATGGCATGCTCAATGATGCTGAATATTTTTTTAAAGTGTTTGCCTGGGTTACAATTTAGTATTGGATTGTAGGTTACAATCTAGTATTGTATTGTAGGCTTATTTGAGCCTTGCTCTGGGAAAACAGGGTTAAATGCAGGTTCTTAAGGTGTCGTCCCAGATCACCTTGTGCAGTCCACACAGGCTAATCAGGGACAACACTTTCTGCTTTTATGGTATTTTTCATTTAAAGGAAGTCCCAAATCCAGATTTGGCAGAAAGTGTCGTCCCTGATTAGCCTATACAGACTGCACAGGCTAATATGGGACTGCATTTAACTTACATGCATTTTATTATTAAGCCCTGTTTTCCCAGAGCACGGTTAATTTATTTGTTGAATTTGATTTGTCTCCCTTTACACCTAACAGTGAACATAATAAAGAGTTGAAGTAAGAACACGACTTTTTATGCCCCCAACGGGCGGCATATAGTTTTCGCATTGTCGGTCTGTCTGTTTGTCTGTCTGTCTGTCTGTCCGGCACACTTTTCGTGTCTGCTCTCTATTTCAAGTAGTTCTCATCCAATATTCACCAAACTTGGTCAGAAGTTGTACTAGATAATGTCTAGGCCAAGTTCAAACATGGGTCATGCCGGGCCAAAAACTAGGTCACGGGGTCACTTAGTGCGTTTCAAACATTCATCATGGTATCCGCTCTCTTATTTAAGTAGTTTTCATCCAATCTTCCCCAAACTTGGTCAGAAGTTGTATCTAGGTAATGTCTACGCCAGTTCGAACATGGGCCATGCCGGGCCAAAAACTAGGTCACGGGGTCACTTAGTGTGTTTTAAACATTCAGCATGGTGTCCGCTCTCTAATTCAAGTAGTTTTCATCCGATCTTCACCAAACTTGGTCATATGTTTTATCTAGATGATCTCTAGGCCAAGTTCGACATGGGCCATGCCAGGCCAAAAACTAGTAAGTATAAGAAAATGTGTTTTTTTCTACAGTTGACAAAAAGATACGTGCATTCCTGTTATTTGCATGCAAAGAATTGGCAGAAAAAAACATCTACAAACTGCAGCAGATAACATTATGTAACAAACAACAAAATTTAAATATTGAACATCTGTTATGCAGCAATTAATAGTTTAATAAAATAAAGGCGATATATATCTCAAAAGCATTTACACAGTTATGCTTTTATGTAGTGACAAAGTTACAGTTGGGGGCATCCGTGTTGTGGGGACACATTTCTTGTTGTTTTAATATTTTGTTAAATGGTTTTTGGTTGTATAAAATAAAGATTGTCTCTGATGATTCATTACTTGTTTGATTCATCAATATAAATCATATTATGTTAATAGCTTGGCTTTGTTAATGATTGCGTAGTAAGTAGTTAGGCAATAAAAGCTTTCTTTTAATCATCAATCTCAATAAGTGATCATTTCTTCAAAACATCATGATTGGTGTTGTCTATTGTACAAATTATGTATTAATCACACACATTTATACACATGTATGTGGACATTTTATTCATATATAGATACTACCTTCTTGCATCACTTTCACTCAGCTATTAATTATAATTTATTCGATTGGAATTCATTTTATTAGGGTAACTCAGTAGAAGGTGCGGAATATACATGTATTCATGGAGTCTTTGGTTTTGTTTATTTTTCTTATGCAAAGCATATCTGTTGGTATTAATTAGATTATAATAAAATTGCATATACCAATAATGAAAATAGAGAATTATGTTTTTCAATAAATAATTACAACGGGGAGGGGGAGGGGGGTTGAAGGAGGATGACAACTTTTTTTTGTCATTGATTAATAGAACAATAAATGATAGTTACCATAATTGTGTGATTTTGTAATTTCCAAGAATACTTAAATACAAATTAAATGACCAAGAAGCAATATGATGACATCATGATCATCAACAACAACGACAATTATAATAATAATAATTGCAAAATCTCATGGTAATAGCCTGCATGTAGAAAACTAAAGAAAAAATGTTTTGTAAGTGATATTTATGTGAGGTCTAACGTTTTCAGTGCTGGAACCGAGTTTTGAAGGCCTTTGCAAACAGTTTGGATCCAGATGAGACGCCACAGAACGTGGCGTCTCATCAGGATCCAAACTGTTTGCTATTCTGATAGTATTCTTTGAAAAAAATCTCAGAAAATGCTCATTTTAGAAATTCAGCAGACGACATTTTAGCTGACAACAAACTTCCCAGCATGCAAAGGGCTAAAGTGATAGAGGACAGAAATAATTTCATGTTGAATTGCAGATTTGCAAAAATTGGTCCCGGCAAATGTCACAAATTACTATTATCTGGGGACTCACATTTCAATCTGCCCATGAACAGTCCTGTGTATGAAGTTTCCGATGTCACGCCAGGCGGGTTTCCCCCAAAGGCCCACGGCTTGAATATTAATTATTTGCAAACTGTTGCAACAAGGGTCAATATTTTGAGAAAAATAAACTTACTGGAAATCGTTAAATGTAATCCTGATCCGGCGACATATGTTTCAATTATTGTTGTTAATGCTTTTGACGCCAAATGGACTTGATATTGGAAAGGGTTTTACATGAAATAAGTATCATACCTTGCTTGCTAAACAGTTGGTTATGATAATTTTCAAATGTAAGATTTCTTAATCAATTAGAGAACTCTAAAAAAAAATTGCGTTTATATTTGGGACAATTAAGTGTAATAAATCTCAGTAAAAATTTTGTCATTAATGATGAAAGTAACAAAATGGATATACATGTATGATGATCAAGTTAATTAAACTCAAATGTCAATACTATAGATCTCAGCAAAAACTGCTTTTGTCAATTATGAAAGTAACCAAACAGACATGCAATTATCAAGTTTGTGCAACTCAAATGAAACTGTTCACATACAGGCATTTAAATACATTATGGTCGTACTCTGGTATGATGTTAAGAAAAGGTGCTTGAAGAAAACTAAACCCTCTCAAGTGGACAAAGTCTGCCCTTATAAGACCCAGATTTTATTTGGCAGGTATCACAAAGATGGCCATATGCTTCATTTGGGTATAAAGTTCAGGATACAGTATTTGAGACACATTTCGGTTGTGGCAGAAAGAATCGAGTGTCGCATTGAAACTAGTGATGGATAATTCAGTATTGCACCAAATACCTTGAGTTTGTTGTTATTTTGACACCTGTTGGGTACATTAAACCATTTTTTACAGATACTGAGGCAGAATCATATTTCATCTGGGTCTTTTCTCTGCAGATTAATTGCATTTCTATTAAGTGGCCTTAAATGTTTATGATTGCAATATCAGGACAAGCAAAGATACTGGAAAAATGTTTGTTTTCAAAATGATATGATAAATATGCACCAAATGTATGCCCCACTAATGCAGTGATCGTCATATTCATCTGTTTAGCTTTCCATGAGTCTTTTATGATGCTTCTGTGACTGGCAAAGTAGATTTTACAATTAGTCTTGCCGTTTACCACTTCGATCCACATATTTACGTGTTTTTAGTCCCTTAGAGAATCAATTTAAATCAAAGACTTTTCTCACTTATACTAGATTCAAGTTTTAAAAGCTTCATTTCCAACCCTAAGATACTGATGAGCAGCAAACAGCATGAAAACCTGAACAGACTAGACTGCAATTTGGATCTTCTGGTTTTATGCTGTTTGCATATAACCATATAATAGCCATTTTCCATTTGCTTCTGTTCGGTAAAGGGTTAACACAAAATTGCTAAAAATCATTGATATGTATTCAGTTCTAGTTTAAAGATGTTCTGTATTCACTGGTACCACTCAACCTCGCTTTAAACTTGACCTTGCCTATTTGGACATTGTGGGCTATTTCTTGCTTAACTAGATAGCACTGTTTTGTCTTGCAGCATCACTGATTTGTACAGTACTTGGATGATTAAATATCAGAACAATTTTTGTAAAATTTTATAGCATATTGTTCATCGTTGTTCAGTATTTCATTAAATGTGTATGAAACAATGTAAAGTTAATATTTTGAATACATCTTATCATAATAAGTTTATGTTATTTTATGGGCAAATAAAATAATAGAATGTTTTCAAGGAACAAAACATTATTTTCTTGGCCTAATCAGCTCTTTATAGCCTCCCAGGTATTTCAATGAATAAGTGCCTTCTTAATGGCTATTCAAGCGGTCAGCACAGGTCAGTGTTACAGATGGAGGCTGGCCAACTAGGGTCAGTGGTTCAGTCATTTTTCAGCCTTAATTGTTTAAACCTTTACTGCTAAACCTTTAAATCTTTTATTTTGAAGGTTTTAGTCACCTAGACAATCAATACAATTTATTACTTTTTTACTAGATTCAAGTTTAAAAGCTTCATTCCAATCCTAAGATACTGATGAGCAGCAGAAACCTGAAGAGACTGCGAGTTACTGAGTTACTCGCAGGTTGTAATAATTGTATGCTGGTTGTATGTAGCCATTTTCACTTAGCTTGCGAGCTGGACAGGGTTAAACCCTTGATGATGTCCCAGCATGCACCATACCATTGACATGTGCTGACCTGTCCCACTTGTAACTTCTGGGTCCGGTTTAATGAAAAAATACAAAACCCGACTGTAGTCGGTTGACTGTGAGGTCTACCGACGCTCGTCAGCCGCAAACTAACCACTCGTCGTGTTCAAGGAGCAAGTTGTCATCAATGATGCCGTTGCCATCACCATTCAAGCGAAAATACATGTGAAAAATGGAAGACAAAGACAGCAACGATTCGAGTCAGTGCCATTCGTGGTCCAAAAAAGAGATAGATATGCTTATAGAGATTGATAACGAGAACAAGAACCTGCTGGAGGGAACGCAAGGGCCATTGGTGACCGAGGCAAACAAGCCGAAAAAGTGGCAGGATATTTTGGCAGTCATAAACGCGTGTGGGGTGGGGTTGAGGACAGCAGACACATGTAAAAACAAGAATATCAGTGAAACTGATGGATGCTCCCCGATGATGCGCTTTGTCAATCTATGTGTTAATAACCACCTAAAAAAAATCTATTATAAGCTTCAGTGACCTTGACCCCAGTGACCTCAAACCTCATCAAAAGTTAGAGGTCCATGCAAGGTACGTACATGCCAAATATGAAAGAGATCGGTAAAGAAATGAAGGTGCTATGAGAAGATTTAAAAAAGTGTGACGGAAAAATCTATTATTAGCCTCGGTGACCTTGACCTTGAACCCAGTGACCTCAAACCTCATCAAAAGGTAGAGGTCCATGCAAGGTACCTACATGCCAAATATGAAAGAGATCGGTAAAGAAATGAAGGTGCTATGAGAAACTGTCAAAAAAAGTGTGACAGAAGGAACTACAAACTGGCAACTATATGCTCCACCGAAAATATTTCGGGGAGCATAAAAAGCTACGGGACATCAAGAGGAATGCACTAGACTGACCACTCGTGGCGTTCAATGTACAAGCAGGAGACTCCCAGATAGTCTGAGACGGTGCCAAGACCGCATTGACACCTGCAGGAGACTCCCAGACAGTCTGCGACGGTGCAAGACACCCTCCCAGACCGGCGGTGCACCAGCAGGAGACACCCAGACAGTATGCAACGGTACCAAGACCGTCTGGGTACCTGCACTAGACTTCCATACAATCTGTGACGGTGCTAGGCAGTCTCTCAGACAGAAGGGGTTCCTGCAGGATCCTCCCAGGTCTGGTATATTGTCTGGCACCGTGTGCGAGTCTCCTGCCGGCGCCCAGTCTGGCACCATCTTGGAGTCTCCTGCAAGTACCAATACGGTCTTGGCATCGTCACCGACTGTCTGAGAGTCTCTTGCAGGGGCCCCCGAGGTCTAGGAGACTGTCTGGCACAGTCTGGGATTCTTATGCAGGTTCCCAGACGGTCTTGGCACCATCGTAGACTATCTGGGAGTGTCCTGCAGGTGCACCGCCGCTCTTGGAGACTGACACCATCGCACACTGCCTGGGAGTCTCCTGCAGGTGCCTCGCCGGTCTTTAAGACTCTCTGACACTGTCTCAGACTCTCTGGATGTCTTCTGCAGGTACCCAGATAATCTGGGAGACGTTCTGAAACCGCCGCAGACTGTCTGGGATTGTCCTACAGGTACCCAGACGATCTTGGTACCATTGCAGATTGTCTGGGAGTCTCCTGGCAGGGGTGTTGGGTGCCGACAAAGCGTCCAGCGACAAGCAGTCGTGGTGTGGATTGCTGTCGCTCGACAGTATGTCGAACAACGCGCGGTGGACTGACCATCGTCGCTCTCTATTAAACCCTGTTATCGTCACACGACGATTATTCGCTGGTACAACCATAGTCGCCCGACCATGGTCGCTCTCATTTAATCGGACCCAGCCTTGTTGTGTTGGTGTAATAATTGTGATTATAATAATAATCAATTAATTTTCTGAGTGAATCTTTTGTCAAGTGATATATATTTATTTATATATATACCTGCTGACATATATATTGCTGACATGAAGTCTTCATATTGGTTGAGAGTTATGCATGAACAATGAGTTAATATGCAAAGTTCTGATTTGGTATACAGTTCTTTTTGGTCCACTTGTTGACAAGCCTAAAATGCATTTTAGTATTGTAATAGTTAAGTGGAACATCTTGCAAAAATTACCCTCGCTCTTGGAAATTGGGTTTTAATGCATTTGTGTAAAGTGTTGTCCCAGATTAACCTGTGCAGTCTGCACAGGCTGATCAGGGAAGACACTTTCCGCCTTCACTGGAGTTTTTCAAAAAAGATATTTCTTTCAAATTACCATAAGAACACAAAGTGTAGTTGCAGAGGCTAATCTGGGACAATAATTAACCCTTTTAGCGCTGGAACCGAATTTTAAAGGCCTTTGCAAACAGTTTGGATCCAGATCAGACGCCACAAAAAGTGGCGTCTGATCAGGATCCAAACTGTTTTCTTATCTGATATAGGTCTTTGAAAAAAAGTGAAGAAAATGATAATTTTAGAAATTCAGCAGACAACAATTTAGCAGACGACAAATATCCCAGCATGCAAAGGGTTAACGCACATGTACTAAACCCCCTTTTCCCAGAGCATTGCTAACATATTTTAGGGGCTGCCCATCCATGTCAATATAGTTTTCATATTGTTAGGGAAGATTTTCATGTGACAACATTTTAATATTACTTTTAAAAATATGTGTTGATTTTGAAAGCAGATAAGGTCTCAGGGAACCAACTGAAAATGGCTGTATGCAAATAAGGTTGGTCAGGTTTTATGCTGTTTGCTGCTCATCAGTGTCTTAATGTTAAAATCGAAACCTGTAAAACTTGAATCTAATATTTAAGATCTCTAATGTACCGGTAATTTGATTTTCTAAGGGACTACACACGTGTCAAAATGCATATATTAACAGTAAATGGTTAAGTTAAAATTGCAAAGAGATGAAAACCCTGAAGAGAATTTTGTTTTCCAAGCACTTAACATACCGTTTCTTGCATAAATTACTGCGTAATCTCAAAATTCCATTCAGGTCCAATCATATCTATCGTGGTCGCTCGTATCAATTATTTTGACATCAGTTGATAAAAAGAACCTATGCAAAACACCTACGCTGACTATTTTAAGTCCTTTTCTCAATATTAGACACTCTAGGTTTTCGATTGATTAATGTTTTATAATCTTGACTACTCAATGGTTTTTAATGTTGACTGGGTGAAAATGTTTAATATAGCACAATTAGGTGTCTGTTTTAAGGGTGGACCTTAAACATGATAATTAGATTAGATCCACTTGGGGACTTTTACCCTGTGGTAAAAACAAATCATCAAATGGTGGGTGGAAGATCGTGGGTGGATCAACAGAGTAGGAAACAATAATTTTCATGCTGTTTGGGTTTATATTAACCCATTTATGCCCAGTGGACTCTCCCATCCTTGTAAATTGGATCAATTTATTTCCAAAATTAGGGATGTCTAGTTTATTTATTTCTATATTTTGAATATTACTTACTACAATTCCTTTAAGCAAACAGCGTAGACCCAGATGAGACGCCGCATCATGCGGCGTCTCATCTGGGAATACGCTGTTTGCAATGTCCTTTTTTCAGGACGCTAGGCATGAATGGGTTAAAAGATAGTTCACTTTTAGACTGATTACTCTTTCAGAATTCATATTGATATGCACTCTTGGAAAATTGGGGCTAAATGCATGTGCGTAAAGTGTTGTCCCAGATTAGCATGTGCAGTCCACTCAGGATTATCACAAACAACACTTTCCACATTGACTTTTGTTTTGAAGGGACTAATCTTTTAATGAAAAATTTCATAAAAGCGAAAAATGTGTCATCCCTGACGTTTTTGCATCTTGGGGCTTTTAAATCTAATATTTCAGGATTCCTTCCCATCCCTATTACGAAGTTGTTAATGCTATATAATCATCTCTCTGGTGGTTGTTAATCAGTGGTCAGTAATTTAGGTTTAATTAGGGGGGCTTAAGTTTTAGTGGCATTATCATGGTGAGGGCTACAACCCACTAAATAATCATGGGCTATTCTGCAGGATGACATCTTCTTGTTATCATTTTCACCGTGCATCCCTATCGCTGTCTTATTCAAGTTACAGTATCGTTAAGATAAAAGAGGATCTTTAAAGGTGGTAGTCCAACATTGGTTTTCATGAATTATTCAATTTTCATACAAGACTGCACCTAAAGTACAACTTTTTAGAAAGCTATTACATGGTGACTGAATGGTATAGAACATTAAGACATTGAAAATAAAAACAAATTTAATGAGATCCCTTTGTACAAAACCTTTGCCTTTTTTATATTAAAATAAACGTTTAATGATGATCATTCGCAAACTGTTGGAAAGAGCAGAATCAGCATAAAAGGTACAATTTATATACTCAAGGTTCATTACTCTTGATGATAGTAACAGAGTTATTTGCTAATTCATGTCATTGTGTATATTCTTGTTGTTGTTGTTTTTATTGCTTTTTGTGCGTGTCATATTAGAATGGAACACTAAGGGTTTTCTTTTGTCAGGGCATGTTTCACTGTTTGTTGTTTGTAAAACATTTAACTATGCAACTTTTACAAACAAAGAAATTATCGAAATGTGTAAGAGTGCAATTGCACTATGAATACTCCAAACAATATAACATACCTTACAAATGTGTTATCTTCCTTAGGAATGAGTACTCTGCCTTTAACAATGGTGATCACTCTTCAGGGAATTTTCAATTATAATAAGTATATGGTGAAACAATTTGTAAAGTTATCAGATGTTTTCTTGAGGAGTTATAAGTTTCTTTACTGACAGTTTTTTTTTGAATATTAAGCTCTTTTATATTTCTGTAAATTTGTTCTATGTGCGTGTTTATTTGTAACGGTTATAGCAAATTCTTGTAGCTTTGCAGAAAGGAATATAAAATTCTGGTATTTTAATTCTTATGTCAGTTATATGTTATTTAGATCTAAGAATGAGTTATTTAATACTCTGAAGTGAATTAATCCTGACAATGAAATTATTTATGTCTGCCAATGCCATGTTTATTGGGCCGCTTCCTGAAGATATGATATCATATTTAGACAGTTTCTGCTAAAAGTTACACCCATATAAAACATTAATATTCTATGAATTTAGTACTACATTCAGTATTTCACATTTGTTTTGTGTGGGCCATCAAGTATTTATTAAACCATTATTTCGATGCTAACTTTATCACAGCCAGTCATTTAATTTTTGAGTGTAGTATCATTTATATGGATATGATATTTCTGTGCAAGTTACATCTACATATAGCAGTAATATTCTATGTATGATAAGTATTACATATAGTATTTTACATTTGTTTTGTGTAAGACATTAAATCATTATTTTGAAGCAGTATTGATCAATACCAGTCATTGAAATATCAAGTAGAGTATCCATACTTTTTTTACAAAAGTGCATCATTGTTGATGCTGTTAACAAGTCAAACATTGAATAACAAGCAAGAATTAATTAAAGCAGCTGAGTTACGCATTGTTGCAAAATTGCTTTTCAGCAGCGTTTTGTGATTATATGAACAAGGAGTCACCACTATTTGTTGCATTCAAGTAGTTAGCCATCACCATACACCTCCAAGCTGGATTACTACGTTTTCTATCCATCATTGGAGGTAAGGGCAAAATAATTTCCTGCTCAGTCAAGCAGATTTTAGATACTGATACATTGTTTACTGTTTAAATAGTATCGTTTTGACGAGGAATTCAAAGTATTTGTAATTATCTTGCAGCTTCAGCATTTAATGATTTAATGTATGCCAAAATGTCTTTAATCATGTTTTGTATATTAAACGGAGTTAACTTTCATTTCTAGCTTGACTAGTCACTATAAATTGAATGGTTTTTGCTATACTACTTGCCGCCCATTTGTTGCTCGAGTTTTGAGTTTTGCGCGCTCTGATTAAGGAATCGGTGCAACAACTCAATATCACTGTTTCTACTCCAGGGCTTGTATTCACCAAACAAACCTCAGACGTAAGTCTTAGAATAAAGAATATTCTTTCAATTGAAATATTTAATAATTGCTTTCATTTTGCGTCAAACTTGAAGGAAACCACCTCTATCTACATCATTCTTCAAGTAGAACATTTTGTTAATTACGTAATCACTGTGACATTGGAAGCTGGTGTATTATTGATTCAAACGCTAAAAATAATTTTCCTGGTTTTAAGTCTATTCTGTATTCGTAAGTCTTTGAATAGGTTAACCCATTTATGCCTAGAGTGGACTCTTCCATCCTTCTAAATTGGATCAATTCATTTCAAAAATCAGGTATGTCTAGAATATTTATTTCTATATTTAGAATATTTCTTACAAAAATTCCTTCAAGCAAACAGCGCAGACCCTGATGAGACGCCACATCATGCATCATGCGGCGTCTCATCTGGGTCTACGCTGTTTGCAAAGACCTTTTTTCTAGACGGTAGGCAAAAATGGGTTAATGAATACAGGCCCATCTATTCAAGGACACTTCACACATGTCTTCCCAAGGTAATTGTGTGAGGTCAATGACCAAGTTACATAGCTCTGAACTTTAATTTAACCGAATTATTCCCCTTATGGTACTTTGAAATGTCAGGTTAAAGTTTGTGTGTACCAACTCCATATCACAATAGTATTGAAATAAAATGTTACATACCCTAAAGTGTTCATAGTCTTTATAAAAAGTCCATGACAAACCAAGACATATATCTGAATTGTTTCCTGGAGTCTGTTAGCTGAGAAGTATGATTAGCATTATAATTTGTGTTCTTTAGTTCCAGGGTGAATGTTTGGGCTCAAAATGAAATTCTGGTTAATGTAATATAATTACATTGAACATTTTAAAAACGGTTTTAAAAATTGATAGCAAATTTTTAAAGGGTTTAAAAAAGTGCATTCTTCTGAAAAGAAAAAAAAAGAAAACTGTTTTTAGCAATGGATAAACATTGCCAGCAAAACTCAATTCTAGACAAAAAAAAAGAAAAAAAAGTGGACATGAATAATTATAGATGGTGGAATAGGCTGAAGTTCCCTAAACTGGCTGTTCCCATGGTGTTATTAAATGCCTAAAATGATTAGGAGGAAGAAAAGAAAGAAGAGTTCTATACTCAGGGGAGATAAATCATACATACTGTCATATTCAATATATTACACTCTACCTTACAAGTTTCCAGACCACCACCCTATAGTAAGCCTCCCAAAAATGATTCAGAACAATCTGCAATGGTATATTTCAATGCTACTAAAGAAACCAGGCTTGAGTTCTTGTGGTAAAATGTGATAAATATTATTTGAGTTTTGAGAAGTCTTGGTTATAATAAATGAAGATAGTTAAGTTAATATTTTGACTTAATTAATTGTTAGTTTTTTGTCAAATTTTAGATGAGTTTGAACATTATGCTCGACTTGGACAGTTATCACAAATGTTTTTAAAGCTTTGAGTCATTCTGAACTGTAAGTTTGCATAAAGATATGTGAGTATACATATAAAATTATACAAGATATGAGTTTGTTCTTGAGCTAACTGATACTCTCAATGAGTAGCTGAGTGGAAACTCAAAAATCCTCTTTTGAATTGAGCAAAAAATATGAGATTGGTTAACACACTAGATCCTGATTTCAGAAAAAAATCTGTGAATTTTTCATCCAAAATTGCATAATGTTATAGAAGCCATCAATAACACATATTTTTATATTTTTATCAAAACCTCTGAATACTGATTGTTACTCCTGATGCTTTATACTTTCCTTTAATGTCTAAATTTTGGCTCACGTTTTATTCAAGGAACAGATGAATTTATTTGTGTGCATTCATGTATATTTTGTTCATTTTCTGTCTAAATTTTGGCTCAAGTTTTATTCAAGGAACAAATGAATTTTTTTGTGTGCATTCCTGGATATTTCGTTCATTTTCTGTCAGTTTGGAAGGATTAATTTTTTTTAAAGAGTTGAAGTGTCCCTGTTTTCAGTCTCATACATTTGTTGTTTGAATCAAACATGTACTGGTCGTTTTGGACTTGCTTATCAATAACAACTGCTTGATTTATTGAAGTCCTATGTGAATGTATTGATATTATTGTCTTCTTTCCATCCATATTAAGGAAGAACATAACAGTTCTTAATTATCCCCGCCACCAGGCGGAGGGATATTGTTTTGGCGTTGTCCGTCCGTCTTTCCGTCTGTCCGTCCGTCCGGCACTTTTGTGTCCGGAGCCATATCTTGGAAGTGCTTTGGCTGATTTCATTGAAACTTGGTATGAGTATATATATGGATAAGAGAATGATGCACGCCTAATGGCATTGTACACCTTCGGATAATAACAGAGTTATGGCCCTTTGTACTTTGAAAAAATGTTGTTGTTTTTTGTCCGCAGCCATATCTTGGAAGTGCTTCGGCGGATTTCATGATTTCATTGAAACTTGGTATGAGTATATATATGGATAAGAGTATGATGCACACCAAATGGCATTGTATACCATCGGATAATAACAGAGTTATGGCCCTTTGTACTTTGAAAAAATGCTTTTTGTGTGTGTCCAGAGCCATATCTTGGAAGTGCTTTGACGGATTTCATTGAAACTTTGTATGAGTATATATATATGGATAAGAGGATGATGCACGTTGGTGTTGTCCATCCGTCCAGAAAACTTTGTGTCAAGAAGTATAATGGCGGGGGATATCAATTCAACGAATTCGCTTGTTAAATATGATTTTGACTGCTTTAGCTTTGCTTATGATTTCTCACTTAATCATAAAATTGTTATAACAATATTTGTTTTAACATCTTCCGACCTTATCTCTTTTGTTAAAAAAAAGATTTGTACTCAGTTGCTGTGCTAAACTACAGAAACAAAACTCCTTCAAGATGTCAATAGGTGCCAGTATAATGCTTTTGGAGGACACAATCATAAAAAAAAAGATATAAAGACACCAGTCTGGGGCAATTGGTGCTGGAATAAGAAAATTGGCAGCCACTATTTGCCGCCTTCTCGGGCCAAGCATCATTTGTAAAGGTGATGAAAAAAAGATGCCAAGCTCTCTAGGGGGGACCAATTGCCTGCTGAATGATGTGCCAAACATCCAGGGGAAAGTGTTCATCATGGAGAGATTGCATTTGGTCATGATATGGGGATGCATATGTAAAAGTCTGTTGACCCTTTACCACTTAGATACATATTTTACCACTTAGATACGTATTTTACCACTTAGATACGTATTTTGATGCATTTGTAGTACCTTAGAACGTTAAATTTAATTGAAGACCTTTCTTGCTATATTCAAGTTTTAAAGGCTTCATTTCCAACCCTTGGATTACTGATGAGCAGTAAACAGCATAAAACCTGAACAGACGGCGAGTTACTCTCAGGCTGTTCTGGTGTTATGCTGTTTGCAAATGGTAATTTTCCCTTTGCTTAAGTGGGAAAGGGTTAAAAGCCACTAGCCCTGCAGGAGTAACAGTCAAAACTCAAATCCTCTAAAATTCTGCAAGAAATCACAATTGTATCTATGAAATTATCTTCATACAGATGCAATGTTACAAAAAAACTTTTCACAGATTTTCACAGTGCTACAATGAAAATGCAGATTTTTTTAAGAAACATTTTGCAAAAACATTTTTCATGCGCAGTTATCAACATTTTCCTGACATATGTGCCCTTAATCATCGGCAAGTCTGCTATGCCTGTGACAAAACTGGTGCAGTTATATTTAACCCATTTATGCCTTAGCGTCTAGAAAAAAGGCCTTGGCAAACAGCGTAGACCCAGATGAGACACCGATGATGTGGCGTCTCATCAGGGTCTGTGCTGTTTGCTTAAAGGAATTTCTGTAAGAAATATTCTAAATATAGAAATTAATATACTAGGCATCCCTAATTTTGAAAATAAATTGATCCAATTTAGAAGGATGGGTCACAGAGTACACTAGGCATAAATGGGTTAAGCAAATTTTTTTTTGTATTATTTCATTTGTGAAAATCTCCTTTTCATCCATTCTGAATGTCATCTGTTTCATTCATCCGAATGATTTATGATTTTAATCAGAATCATTGTATTTCTAATAACGGAAAATTATTTGGGGTTGAAGGCTGAATGTATGGGGAATTTTCTATAAATTGATGTAATGCTATTTTCAGTGAATGCAAAACTTTGTGTGATGGTATGTCACACAGAAATATACTTATACAATTGCTTTAATTTATTGCTGTTTATGACAAACCTCAGAACGTTAATATCATCAAACACGAAACATGAAAGATTCGCTGCTCATGTTCAATAATCATATTTTGTCATTGTGGCGACTAGTGTACATGGTAGCAACATACTGATCAGGAGGTTGGGAGTTAGATCCTCATTCTGGCAGGGCTCTCAAGATCTTCAATTCTAGACACCAAGGACTTGTTCTACCCGGGACATGGATTCAAGACTGTCTCAATTAGACTTTTGGTGTGATCCAGATGAAATAAATCGTTTTAATCAAAACTTTATCATTATCCTGCTACTGTCCAGTATTCATTATGTCTGATTCTTTTTATGCCCCCGGTAGGGTGGCATATAGCAGTTGAACTGTCTGTCAGTTCGTCCGTCTGTTCGTCCGTCAGTCCGTCCGTCCGAAAACTTTAACATTGCCAATAACTTTTGCAATATTGAAGATAGCAGCTTGATATTTGGCATGCATGTGTTTCTCATGGAGCTGCACATTATGAGTGGTGAAAGGTCAAGGTCATCCTTCAAGGTCAAAGGTCAAATATATGGCTTCAAAGTGGCGCAGTAGGGGGCATTGTGTTTCTGACAAACACATCTCTTTTTGTTGCTGTTATGGATAATAATGTAAATGATATAAATGATAATCATATTTATTTATTTGTTATATTCATGATGTTTTTCTTGTTCTGATTGCAGTTTATGATTCAACTTTTCTAAAAGATACTTTCAAATTTCAATATGCTCTCTTTAAATGTGATATTTACATATTGAATAAGTATGTTGTTGTTAAATCCAAGGTCTTACCACCTTGTTTTGGCATTTATTGCCATGACTCATGATAAGCAAAAATAAAACTTGCAAAGTTATTTTCTGATGGTTTGACTGATCCAAAAGAGTTGGAATGTATACATGACCTGATGGCAAAGCCAGTGCCTAAGTAGAAGTTCATTTACTTAAGCCTAGCTAATCTGCTAGAGTATGCCGATGTATGTTACATTATGAAACATGCTGGGATAATAAATTTCATGTTTTGTAATAAAACGGGATTTAGGAAAATCTCATGGCTTATTCTGATATCTTTTGTGCTTGTGTCATACCATCTTGTTCCATTTTTGAGTCGCTAAAGGATAACACTTAAAAGCAGATTGGAGAAATAAAATAACCGGTGAAAGCAAAGAACATAATTTATTGCAAAGTTGAGTTCTTGTTACCAGTGGTCCTCAAGCAAGCTGTTTTACACACAAAAAAGTTTTGCAAATTTTGGTGAATTTATTGACAAGGCCTTTTTTGCAGTAAGATATGTCTTAAATTGCAATCTCTAATAGCAACATGTCGCACACTGTGAAATTGACACACACCATGAAAATGAAAAGCTAGTTAAATGTTTTGCACATCGGTTTTATTTCTTCAAGCAGCATCTGAAAATGTTTAACCTGATTACCGGTAAGTTTATATTGCAAACTTCATCTCAATTTGAAGGCTAACATATCAGAAGTCCCAAAAAAGAATATGTTGATGGTAAATGGTCGAATACATAAATGAAGATAAATGAATTCATAAAAGCAAATTCTTTATTTAGCAACTTGTAGGTAACATTTACAGGATTTTAATGGTCTTTGTAATGAATGGGCATGGTGAAATTTAAGAAAAAAGATTCTACCAATATTAGGTACCAGGTGTATTGGTTCTACCTGTATTTGGGTCTCAGGTATATTGGTTCTACCAATATTAGTTCTCAGGTGTATTGGTTCTACCCATATAAGGTCTCAGGTGTATTGGTTTTACCAATAGTAGGTCTCATGTGGATTAGTTCTACCCATATTATGTCTCAGGTGTATTAGTTGTACCAATGTTAGGTCTCATATGTTTTGGTTCTACCCATATTATGTCTCATGTGTATTAGTTCTAACCATATTAGGTCTCAGGTGTATTGGTTTTATCCATATTAGGTCTCAGGTGTATGGGTTCTACCAATATGAGGTCTCAGGTGTATTTGTTCTACTAATATTAGGTCTCATGTGTATTGGTTCTACTTATATTATGTCTCAGGTGTATGGGTTCTACCCATATTAGGTCTCATGTGTATGTGTCCTACCCATATAAGTTCTCATGTGTATTGATTCTACCCATATTATGTATCAGCTGTATTGGTTCTACCAATATTAAGTCTCAGGTGTATTATTTCTACCAGTATTTGGTCTCAGGTGTATTGGTTCTACCCATATTAGGTCTCATGTGTATTTGTTCTACTAATATTAGGTCTCATGTGTATTGGTTCTACCAATATTAGGTCTCATGTGTATTGGTTCTACCCATATTAGGTCTCATGTGTATTGGTTCTACCCATATGAGGTCTCAGGTGTATTCGTTCTATCCATATTAGGTCTCAGGTTTATGGGCTCTACCCATATTAGGTCTCATGTGTATTGGTTCTACCCATATCAAGTCCCAGGTGTATTGGTGCTACCCATATTAGGTCTCAGGTGTATTGGTTCTACCCATATTAGTTATCAGGTGTATTGGTTCTACCCATATTATGTCTCTGTGTATTGGTTCAACCAATATTAGGTCTCAGGTGTATTGTTTCTACCAGTATTTGGTCTCATTTGTGTATTGGCAGGGTTTTTTTTCCTTCTTTGGGACCCGCCGAAAATCGGCCCTTTCCCCTCGGATTTTTTTTCCCCTCAGCTGGTAAAATTTCCCCTAGATTTCATTTTCCCCTAAAAAAAAAAAAAAAAAAAAAAAAAAAAATTTTTTTTTTTTTTTTTCCTTTAAATATATAAGTTTTATAAGTACAACTTGCATAATTAAATTATCTGTTGCCTTGAATTTGTTTTAAAAACAGTAAAATATGTTAAATTGATTATTTTAGACTTTGCTTATTTTCCCCAAGATCCAGCTTTTCGCACAATTTTTTCCCCCAAAATTCGACGTTTCGCGCGATTTTTTTCCCCTCAAAAAAGGCCAGGCCTTTTCCCCAAAATCAGATAAAAACCCCTGATTGGTTCTACCCATATTATGTCTCATGTGTATTAGTTCTAACCATATTAGGTCTCAGGTGTATTGGTTCTACCAATATCTGGTCTCAGGTGTATTGGTTCTACCCATATAAGGTCTCAGGTGTATGGGTTCTATCCATATTATGTCTCATGTGTATTGGTTCTACCAATATTTGGTCTCAGGTGTATTGGTTCTACCTATATTAGGTCTCATGTGTATTGGTTCTACCAATATTAGGTCTCATGTTTATTGGTTCTACAAATATTTGGTCTCAGGTGTATTGGTTCTACCCATATTTGGTCTCAGGTGTATGGGTTCTACCCATATTATGTCACATATGTATTGGTTCTACCAATAATTGATATCGGGTGTATTGGTTCAACCAATATTAGGCTCCATGTTTATTGGTTCTACCAATATTTGGTCTCATGTGGATAAGTTCTACCCATATTAGGTCTCAGGTGTATCGGTTCTAACCATAGTATGTCTCATGTATATTGGTTCTACCAATATTTGGTCTCATGTGTATTGGTATTACCAATATTAGGCCTCATGTGTATTCGTTCTCCCTATAATATGTCTCAGGTGTATTGGTTCTACCAATATTAGGTCTCAGTTGTATGGGTTCTACTCACAACAATAGCATCAAAACAGTGCTCATCACTATTAACATCAATGTCACTCTTTAATAACCAAACATGAAATGGCCATTGAAATATCCCCAGTTCTTTAAAGGTTTCAGAAAGTGTTAATGCAAATTAAACAAGATCAAAATCTATAGTTATTTATGAATTTACTTTCATTGTAAATACAAATCGTTTGTCTGAACATGTCTTCTATATGCAGAATGTTTGTCGTTATTACCATCGTCTTTGCCCATGGTAAATATTTAATTGTTGACATTTTCTATCTTCTAGTGTTTACTTAATATTCCTCAAGAACATGGCATCAGAAATTTTGAAAATGAGATTTTAATGGTCCTGTTATGAAATGAAAGTGTTCTAATAATGGATTTGTGTACGGGTGATTTTTGCGAGATCGATACTAAGTTTAGATGTCTAATAATAAATGTATTTGAATGCGTAAATAACAGTGTGATTAGATTTAATGCCAAATGAATATACTGTATAGAAATTAAATTTTTCCAAAACATGTGCATTTTGGTGAAAACGCAAAAATGTTTTCATTAGACAAATCTGTACATGTTTGCATTGTGTCTTTTATTACTTTTTGGTTCATAAAGTTCTTTACAGTTAGGTTGTTCGTGCATGCAGATTTATGTTTAATATTTCCCTCTTTTTAAGTCAAGATTTCCCATCACTCTGTAGAAAATATGTTAATTTGAATAACTTAATTGTTCAGCAAATAACTATATGATTTATTTGAATTCATGTAACCACAAAAAAGAATTTTCTTGTATTTACTTTTGGTGTTAGCAACCAAATATTTTCAATGCTACAGCATCACAGGATGATCCTGTGTTTTTTTCACCATTTTGGGAATGGGGCCGGGTCCCATTGGATTGGGAAAATTTGCTGCATTTCGACTGAAATTGGGAAATTAGTGTTGTTGTTGTATTTCCAAAAAATGCTTCAAAATTGAGAAAACGAGTGTTTTCAGTATGAAATTTACTAAGGTTGAACTTATATGGATGAGAGTTGAACAAACTATTGAGATCTAAAAAAAAAAATATGTTTATTTTTTGGGGGGAAACCTTTCATTGGAAAATTTTAGCTCCCATTTGGGAAAAATATTTACTTTTTCCATTGGTAATCATGGGCCAATTACCAGACCCGATTTTAAATGAAAAAAACACTGTGACATACATGCCAGAATTTTTAAGGTCCAAAGCTGGACATTCCATAAAAAATTGTCGGGACATTTGGCCAAAAAGCAGGACACCTAAAACGTTCTATCATTCCACCTTTACTGTAGTCTGTATAGTCCCCTGCGAAATGTTGTTCTGCAGTTCACGAATAATTCGTGAACTGTTCGTGAACTGAGTTCATGAATTGTTCATGAATAGTCAGTGAACAGAAAATGAGCCACGTCTGTGAAATGTTCTTGAAATTTTAGTTCATGAACTGTTCATGAACACTAATGGCATGAAGTGTTCATGAAATATTCTTGAAACCTAACGGCATGAAGTGTTCATGAACTATTCTTGAACCCTTATGGCATGAAGTGTTCATGAACTATTCTTGAACCATAATGGCATGAAATGTTCATGAACTATTCATGAACACCAATGGCATGAAGTGTTCTTGAACAGTTCATGAACACCACAATTCTTGAAAAATTCTTCAGGGTTTTGCTGTTCATAAACAGTTCATGAACATTTTTCTTCTATTTTTCAATGGCTCATTTTCTTTTCACGAACTGTCAGTGAATAGTTCATGAACCATAGTTATTCAAGAGTTCATGAACTGAGGTGGCATGAAGTGTTCATGAACTATTCATGAACAAGAATTTGTCAATTTATGCAAAGGTTACTCAACAAACAGGTCAGGGTAAGAAGAAACAAGTCTTGTATTAGCACTTAACATATTGATAGCAACATATAACAATAATTTAAATATAACACTAATAACTGAGATACAAGTGGTTTGATAATACTCTTTAAATTTCATAATACAACTTTGCACTATATGTTCATGAATAATTCATGTATTGAAAAGATTATGAATAGTCTCATTTTCAGTTCAAGAATCATTTACTAATCAATGGTTTCCCTGAAAAGGTTACACTTACAGTGCCAAAGAACTTGAAATGGAACCAATGGCTGATCAGTTCAGCCGGTAATTTATTAAAGACTTACATTTTCAAATATAACATAAACCATGTGCCTTCCGTTTCAACTTCCTGTGCACACAATATTCTTCCTTTGTAAAAACAGCAATTTAATGTACATGTTTGAGTTCTTGATATCATCTTAAACTGTTCTTAAAATAAGATGTCCTTAAAACGTTCTTAAACTTGTCTTTTAAGTCTTCCAAGGACAATGACAGATCCTTTTAAGAACATATTGGATTCTTAAAAAGTCCATCATATGTTCAAAAACATTGTGTAGACCTGTTTGAGAACATCAGAAGGAAACATGTTGTTCAAAAAAGTTCTTAAAGTGTTCAAGAATAGTTTAAGAATAATTCAAGAACAGGAAAGGTCCTTAAAAAGTTATTGAACTGTTCCTGAAGGCAGTTCTTGAACAGTTCTTGTACAAATGTTCTTAAAATTCTCTAGAACAGGTCAAGAACTCTTACTTACAGTGGTGAAAATACTATGCATATTCATACTAACTTCACAGGTTTCACAAATCTACAAGATTTGTATGCTAGACATTTCAATATTACTTTCAAAAATATTTATGAAACATCTAGCACAAAGGAATTCATGAATTATTCATGATGGATCCTCAAATTCTGTCTGAGAAGTCATCAGAAATAATTGTTCATGAAATGTTCATTACTAAGTATTTATGGTTAGATGAAGAACTGTTCATGAACTTTGAAGTGTTCAACAAAAATTCATAAACTGTTCATGAACGTGTCTTAAAAACAGTTCATGTCCAAAAGTTCATGAACCAAGATCAGGAACTTTTTGAGAACGGTTCATGAACAATTCCTGATTGGCTTGAAGTGTTCATGAAATTATGAACAACATTTCGCCAAGGTACTAACAAAAACTCTTGATACATTTATTCAAGACATAAAACATCTGATATGAAGCATGAAATCTGAAACATTACAGAATGGGTATCACTTATTGGACTGTTTGTTGCAGGTATATTGCACATTCTGATTATCCCGCTATTTTGGAACTAAACATTGAATGTAAAAGACACATTAATGACATAGAGTTAATTCTACAAAACAATTGTTTTGTAAACCGTTTCAAACAAAAACAAAAACAAACAAATTTTCAACATTATTTCTTTACAATTATCGATAGCAATAAGCGACCACTATCTTGAAGACCTCCATGGTGTGAATGCCTGATAAAATCAATAATTAGCCTATAAATCGCTTATAATGTGTCATAAACAACACTGGTTCACACGAGAAGTAGAATCGGATTGTTAATTGGGGGCAATAAAGGGATTAGCGGTGGTAAGTGTTAGCGAAACAGAGCTTGAATAGCGAATTTTATTGGGAACCTACAGACCTTACATCGTTTTTTACGAATGTCGGGACAAATCGTCTCATATCGGGACGCCGGGACAAAGGGCCCAAAAGTGGGACTGTTCCGCCGAGATCGGGACGTCTGGCATGTATGCACTGTGATCTGTTACATAAATTATGAGAAAAAATTGTTATTATTATGAGACATGTTCTGGGAAAACTTTAACCCTTTCAGTGCGGGAACCGAATTTTGAAGGCCTTTGCAAACTGTTTGGATCCAGATGAGACGCCACAGAACGTGGCGTCTCATCAGGATCAAAACTGTTTGCTATTCTGATAATATTCTTTGAAAAAATCGAAGAAAATGCTAATTTTAGAAATTAAGCAGACCACATTTTAGCAGATGACAAATTTCCCAGCATGCAAAGGGTTATGTGCAAGTGTGTGTAAATTGCTGTCCCAGATGAGCTATTGCAGTCCGTACAGGCTAATCAGCAGTCCGCGCAGGCTAATCAGGAGTCTGCGCAGGCTAATCAGGAGTCTGCACAGGCTAATCAGGAGTCTGCACAGGCTAATCAGGAGTCTGCACAGGCTAATCAGGAGTCTGCACAGGCTAATCAGGAATGATACTTTCCGCCCAAACCCGATTTTTCTAAGAAGAGACTTCCTTAAAGTGAAACATACCATAAAAGCTGGCTCTAGGAATCCAACATTATGCAATTAGTCTGTACGATACAACCCACCAAAACACCAAAGTCATTTGAAGTTCACATTGTACTCTAAACTGTTAAATAGCCTTATATCGTAGAATGATAATTAATAGCATTTATATTTTCTCCCTTACCCCACCGCCAGTCATTCAATATCCACAATGTACGCAAGTTTTTTTAAATAACAGCATATTTCTGAACTGAATACTGAACATATTTACTATTATTCATATTTTTCTCTCCCCCCTCCCCAACACACACTCAACAACACCCCAGGCATGATCACATATGACAACATTTTGTTATAATTAACTTGCACCCTCTGCAAAACCAACATCAGGTGCCCCGATTATTAATTATTTAATAGGCATTTTTACATGAATGACCTTCAATTACAGATTGTTCAATCAATATTCCGCTCAGTCCACTGACTCTCAAACTGTCCATTATCTGATTTTGACCATGTCCACCAATCTTGCCTATGGACATGGTCAATTTAATTCTGTCTGACCACTGTGTTATGGAGGGGTCAAATTTTTGCACTGGTACATTCAAATGGTTTGAGATTATGACAAGATGTTGATTGTCTGCAATTGATTCAGAGTATTGGCGTAATTGCTGCTGCAGCTGTTTTTAACGCTGCTTCCATGGTCAATTGCTGCTGCCTTTGCTATCCTATTGCTTTTTTTGGTGTAAGCATTTTGGTTGCTGATCCTATAGTTGCTCGTGTTGGTGTCGGCATTGCCGTGAAGTGCTGCTGAAGCGGTTTTACAAGTTTGTCATATTGCTATAGATTTTTTTTGCTGCTGATGTTCCAGCAGTTACTATTATATTTTATATTGCTGCTGATTTTCTCTGTGATTGCTTGTTATTATGTGGTAATAATAACTAAATCAAAGGCTGCATTTTATACTGTTGTTGCTGTTGTTGTTGTTG